>NW_006799689.1:701886-708007 GCF_000442215.2 Lipotes vexillifer
TCCCTACAAAGGGAGTATAGAAAACATGGAGTTTGAAGATAGGAGAGGTAGCTGGAAAGTGGCCATCACGAGCAGTCAGAAGGAATATCCCACTAGAAAGTATTACACCAACCCAGTGTGGTAATGGCATCTCGAATGTAAAGGCGGTGTGCCTTCTCAGTCTGTCTTTTACTGCTTCTTAGTGCAACACATGGGAATTTCAGCAGCTACTCAATGGAATTCAAAGTCAGTTTGAAACAAAATTATCCCCTGGACCTAGAGTCCATCACATTCCTTAGACCTGGCTCCCTTCCTTCCCATCTGCGAAGGACTCTCTGTACCCTGGACTGGATGGTGCGTAGGAGGGCAGAAGCCCCTTCTGCACACATGTAACTGCAGTGATAGCATAGTGGATCTGTGCTCTGTGTGCCCCTGGGCCTTCAGATGGGAATTGGTGCAGGTGTCCTGGCCAAGTAAGTGGATGGCTTCTCTGAAACAAGAATCCACATGCTGCCATGAGTCAGAGAATCCACAACACAGATGGAACACCCACTTTATTTAAAAACAAAACAACAAAACCGCAAACTCCTCCAGGAACTGTGCAGGGGAGAGCTGTCCAATCAATGATACCCAAGGTTGTGACTGAGAGCTTTTTATATCAGGCACTGTGCAAATCACATCCCAGGTCCTATTTCATGGCACCCTTAGGAGATGGGTGCTGCTCGTATCTCCATTCACAGATGGGGAAACTGAGGCCAAGGAAGACGAAGCAATCTGTCAGAGATTGTTCAGCTAGAGAATGATGTAACCTTTGGCCTGTGATTCCAAAGTCCACGCCTTTAAAAGCATTCTGATAGACTACCTCAATGAGCTAATGTCTAATGGGAAACATACTCGCCTATACGCATACACATATGCATATCCACTCATATATATGCAGGTACTCACATACACTCACATATTCACATACCCATGTTCATACACATGGACATACTCACACACACATACACACACACAGAGCAGTCAGCCTAGGGCTGCCCTTCACCTTCCTCCTTGCTCCACATAAAGGCCCTTGGAATTAGCCATGGACTCTTCCTTACAGGGAATACAATGTGTTTAAAGTTTCTGCAAAGAGCAGAGGCCTAAAACCACGTTTCAGAACAGGGGGTGATGCTCCTCTGTGGGGCTTTTGAAATGATCAGTTAGGATATCTTATTCTTGACCTCTTGAAAACACTTTTTGCTCCAAGGAAGTTACTTGTCTTTGGTTGGTTTTGTTAAAAGTCAGAAGAATGAATGCAGAGACCTGACCTTCTATTTCAGGCTTTAAAAAAAAAAAATCCCATCTCATCTTGTGGGATTTTTTTCCCCATCTTTCTGATGCAAAGAGAACTGACTCTTTTTGTTACATATGATGTCACAAGAACGGTGAGAAGATCGTCCTTAGACAGCTTCTGTTTGAAGTGGTTCAATTAAAAAATGAGTTGCATTTTCAATACAGTTTTCCAGGTTCTGAGATATTTTCCACTTTGTTTTCTTTCCCACAGCCAACACAAGGAAAATGGCCTGTGGGTCAGGTAATGTAAGCAACAGACCACGAGGTGATTGCCAAAAATGTAACTACCCCATTGGCTCCAAGGGAAAATGTTCATTAAAGTGACACATGTTAATAGTATTGAATTCAAAACACTTGTTTGGACATCCAGATGTCGGAAAGTGCCATATCCTGATTAGCTGAAATACTCTCAGTTCTTTCAGATCTTCCTTCCTTATTTTGATTGCAAGTCGAGTTTCAGGGAAATTCTTTCCCACTACTGTCTACTGATCACACCACTCAAGCATTTCAAAATCTCACTTGTTTCCTATAAGGAGAAATGGAAAGCACAACCACAAATATTTGTGTAAATGTCACCATGTATTATTGGAAGCTTTGTTCAGGCACTTGGAGAATTATTGCAACAAGTTCCCCTAACTGGACTCCTCTCAAACACTTCCTACACGGAACACGCACACCCAGACACACCCACAAGCTCAGTCCATCTCTCTCCGGTTTTTCTAAAGCGGTAATTATTTTCATTTCTTTTCCTTTCTATCTGCAGCCTTCAGATGGAAGGTATATGCTCATCACGAATAATTTCAAGCCAAGGGGAAGAGGTAAGGCCAGAGAGCTGCTCTCTTCCACGAAGGCAGAAAACAAAATCCACAGAAAGAGAGGAAAAGCACCCCTGGAAGACCGCCAGTTCAGCATCCCAGCCCATCATTCACCAAAAAGGAAGAGCGAAACAGCAAGATTCAGCTTTAACTCTTTCCTGGAATGCTCTGAAGCAGCTGCCCAGAGTTTCATTTTTACTGAATTAGATCATAAATGGGACCCAGTTTGCTGTTCAGTCATTTGTCACCAAATAGCAAGAATGTGGTGTCCTAACATGGAAAGAATGTCATGCCCTAAACATTTATTTCTGGCCTCGTCTTTCCCAGCCTTGAGATCAAAACTTCAGCTAAAAGATAAGCATAGGTCATGGACCCCTTCCGCTCCCCACTCCTCACTTCCCCGACGGATCGCCGCACCCAGCTTGCCCAGCCTGGCACATCCGTCTCCTCCATATTTTCGCCTGGCTGGGGCTGCCATGACCTTTAACCTCAGTTATGTTTATCCAAGAAGTCTCCCTCCCATTTTCTCACACCCATTCATCCCCCTGCTAGAATCAGGATGCCTCTTGCTGGTTTCCTTTTTCTTGCCGGTGTTTCTAGGAAAACGATTCTGTCTTTCATTTTAACTGAATAAATAATGGTCATTTCTCCAGGTCTATCACTCATGCATGGCTCTTTCTATATGTGATGTGTGTCTATTGGGAGTATATGTGGGAGGAAAGAGGGATCCAGTGGATTTTCCAAGCCTGCAGGTGCTGGACCGGATTGTCCTTGGGCAGTATTACAAAATGCTGGATTTGGCCTCACTTCCATGAGATCTGAGCACGCAGGGTGATTCATCACATCAAAATTAACAGTTTCTGGTTCAATAGTCAAACGCTTTGGTCCCTGCATAGTCTATTCTGTATCAAGGGGCGTGTACTTTCTTACAAAGAGAAAAATCTAGATTGGCAGTTTCTCCACATTCTTTTAATACTGTGTCTGTCTTTCCATGCCCAGTACTAGAATTTGCCACATGGTGATACAGAATTCAGTGAATTTATTTGATGTAAGATTTTTCCAAACTTAAAAAAAAAAAAACAGCAGGCAAAATCCTTAATGATGGAAAGGAAAACATTGGCCAAGCATTTGGATCCAAAGCAAGGGTTAATATTTTTATTTGTCTTCACATCTTAGTCGTGTGCGTTGCTTTGCTCAAACTATTTGTGCGGATGTGTCACTTTATATAAGAGCCATGATACCCAAATATAGAAATGCCCTTAAAAGAGGTAGGTACAGGGCCTAGAATTCAACTGTCTAGGATCAAATCCCAGCTACACCTCTTAATAATAGTGTGACTTTGGGCAAGTTATTGAACTTTCTAAATCTCAATTTCTGTAAAGCAGGGGATAATGATAGCACCTTACCTCCTAGGGTGACTGAAAGATTTCAATGAGATATTTCATATAAAGCTTTTAGCTCGGTACCTGGCACAAGAGAAAAGATTTATAAATGCTAATTACTATGAATGGTACTCTAGCAAATCCTATTTTAAGAAACCAATGGCAGCTTACTAGTTCATTCATTTATAACCTTCTAAGGAATCATTTTGTGAAGGAAAAACTGTTTTGCAAAGTGAAAAATTATGCCCTAATTAATTGTGGCATACATATAGATGGGGTCAGGGAGTAAAAGATACTTACATCAATTTCATTAACAAGCTTTTTTTTTACACACAAAGATATTTACTCACAGAAACATATCTATGCCTATATTACATACATACATAAGTATGGTGTGCATGTGTGTGTGTGTGTGTGTGTGTATATGTATTTCTTTTCCTTTCTCTGAATTAAATGTCAGTTAAATGTCAAATTGGAGGAACTATTGAAGACACACACCAAGGCTTTCTTCTTCTCTAAGCATCCCAAGAGGAAAAAAGTCACTTAATAACCAACAGCTTCCTGTACTGCAGCACCCCAGGCTCCTTCCAGAAAACAAGGTTTAGTGACTTACATGTGTCATCAACATACTCCATCTACAACCTCAGTCTGTAACTGCCTCAGCAGATCTGGTCATCGTGGGCACAAGCTTCCTAAGGTTACCAGCAGGACTGTGCAGAGTTCCAGCCTCCCCTGAATGCTCAGAACATAAGTCGTCACTTGTGTTGACTTGAACTGATTCACATAGACCGGGACTTACTTCCTTACTGAGTAGCAGACCTTCAAAGGATTGAATGAGAGGCTCTCTCTCTCTCTCCCTCTCTCTCTCTCTCTCTCTCTCTCTCTCTCTCTCTCTCTCTCCCTCTCTCTCTCTCTCGTAGAGGCAGGAAAAACTAAGTGCTTTTAAGCACTCTTAAGCTCCTGGGTCATGCAATGTCTCCACAAACATCTTAACACCCTCCATGTCTCGATTCCGATCTATTCTAATTAACTCCTATCAAACTGTGTTCTAGGGGGGAGATTTTCTCTTTTCAAAAAAGAAAAAAAGATGGAGAAACCAAAACCATAGAAAGAACAACATAATATTCCACCTAATATACCTTTACCTCTTTGGCAGGATTACGGCTCAGCCATTCTGGATGATAAATTTGCTATCCTGTTTGCGTCTTGCTTTTAATTTTTTAAATTTTTATTTTATATTGGAGTATAGTTGATTAACAATGTTGTGTTAGTTTCAGGTGTACAGCAAAGTGATTCAGATTTACATATACATGTATCTATTCTTTTTCAAATTCTTTTCCCATTTAGGTTATCACAGAATACTGAGCAGAGTTCCCTGTGCTATATAGTAAGTCCTTGTTGGTTATCTATTTTAAATATATTAATGTGTATATGTCAGTCCCAAACTCCTAATTTATCCCTCCCCCCCCACCTTTCCCCTTTAGTAACCATAAGTGTGTTTTTGAAGTCTGTGAGTCTGTTTCTGTTTTGTAAATAAGTTCATTTGTATCAGTTTGTAGATTCCACACAGAAGTGATATCATGTGGTATTTGTCTTTCTCTGTCTGACTTACTTCACTTAGTATGATAATCTCTAGGTCCATCCATGTTGCCTCAAATAGCATTACTCCATTCTTTTATATGGCTGAGTAGTAAGTATTCCACTGAATATATGCACCACGTCTTCTTTATCCATTCATCTGTCGATGAATATTTAGGTTGCTTCCATGTCTTGGCTATTGTAATTAGTGCTGCTATGACCATAAGGGTGCATGTATATTTTCGAGTTAGTGTCTTCTCTGGATATATGCCCAGGAGTGGAATTGCTAGATCATATGGTAGCTCTATTTTTTTTATTTTTTTTTAATTTTTTTTCGGTACGCGGGCCTCTCGCTGTTGCGGCCTCTCCCGTTGCGGAGCACAGGCTCCGGACGCGCAGGCTCAGCGGCCATGGCTCACGGGCCCAGCCGCTCCACGGCATGTGGGATCTTCCCGGACCGGGGCACGAACCCGCGTCCCCTGCATCGGCAGGCGGACTCTCAACCACTGCGCCACTAGGGAAGCCTGGTAGCTCTATTTTTAAATTTTTAAGGAATGGGTCTTGCTTTTATTTTGTCATACTTTTAGCTTTTTGCTTGTTTGTTTAAACCTACAAAACTACAGCCACCATGTTCCTTCTCCTGTAACTTCCTCACACACCTAGTAATTCTCCTAACTTACCTGGGTCTAACTTTGGCCACTCAGTTCACATTTTCTTATCAAAACATCTCCCCAAGAAAAATTGCCCAAGATGAGATGGATAATAATTTTTAAAGTATTCATAAAGGACCTGTTTTTGGGACTTAGGGGTGAAAATCAGTTTCAGTTGACATACATTACACATTCAAACTTGTGTAGATCCCGTCTCATCTTGTGAGTGAGTATTTTGTCCAGGAACGACCCAAGTTGCCTTTAGGCAGGACTTGATGGGAGGATGATGAGAACTGTAGGAGTTGTCCTCCACCCTCGAATTCACGATCCACTTCAGCTTCAGGAGAAAGGGGAGAGGATACAAGAGGGATGGAAGGGAAAG
>NW_006799689.1:708017-787931 GCF_000442215.2 Lipotes vexillifer
GGATAAGTAGCTCTCTCATCTGTACTAACAAACAAAATGAAAGATCCTGAAGGAACTGAAGCCCTGCCTACCTCCAACTTCAAATCCTATCCAGAGCAGTTCCCACCTGCACCCAAGATCATCCACTTTGACTGCGTTACTGTGGTCGACATTGGCTAAAACAAAGAATGTTTCACTCCAAACATAAATTTGTTCATCCTTTGAGGAAAGTCATTCTCATTCATTAAGTTCAGTAGGTTACAATCGCCTTCACGGTCTCTTTAGCTTTCCTTCCCATGGATGATGGCTCGGGTCTTTGAAATAACAATTAAAAGCCCTCAGGTCTTGTTATTTTGGCCCATAGCAACAGCAATCCCCGAGTTTGTTTAAGGGTGGGAAAGGAGAAGAGAAAGCAGAAACCTGCTGGGCATTATTCTAATCAGGGTTCCCTGCTTGGCAGCAGGCACAGACCAGCTCCTGTTTTGCAGAGCAGCGCTCCCCAGGGCTCCAGAGAGAAGAATAGCGAGGCGGAGCAGGTGCTGGCCTTTCCCAGCTCACCATGCCGGAGCGCTTTCATTTACTTTGGGGAGGAAAGTCCTTGAGCCCGCAGTACCTCCAAACCAGGCTGAGGGTAGCAACCTGAGAAAAAGCTCTGAGAAAGAGAATCATCTTGGTCTAGAGACTATAATGGCTGTTTAGTCAGCGGGCTGGGCTGAGAAATGTCTTTCCCTCCCTCAGCCAACCTACACGTTTGGAGGCTTGTCTACAGATGGATGACGTCAAAGAGCAGAGATATGGACGCGGAAATTGATATCTATCAATCACAGTACAGCAGGCAATTAATGGCTCCACAGAGGGCCTGATTCTCCCCCCTGCCACAAAGGAGCTACCTGCGGTGAAATCTCCTTTCTCTAAGATGGGAAAAGTGCCTCATTGCATGAAAACACAGGCTGAGGTTTTCAAGGCACTTTCCTTTTTCTTTTCGGTCAAAAGTCTATTCTTGCTAGAAAGAGGAAACTACATCCTTTCCTAAGGATCATGAAAAGTAGTATGATGGTGTGGAATAAAGTGGAAAGAGCACATGGAATGGGAATCAGGAGACCTGGAGTCCCTTCCTCATCTCAGAAGACACATGATCCAACTGTTGCAGGAAGGGGGACCCTTTCCAGGGCCCGAGAGCGGGCTCTTGTCTAACACTCGGAAATGAATTGCGTGAGGAGACACATGTGCTGACAAAGCAAAAGACTTTATGCCCGGGTGGAGAGCAGCAGAGTAAGGGAACCCAGGAGGACTTCCCTGCCATGTGGCTCGCAGTCTCAGGTTTTACGGTAACGGGGTTAGTTTCCGGGTTACCTCTGGCTAATCATCTTGCTTGGCCCATATTCGGTCTGACTTGGGGTTCTTCCTGGTGGCGTGTGTTTCTCTCAGCCAAGATGGATTCCAGCGTGAAGGATTCTGGGAGGTTGGTAGGACATATTATGGGCTGACGTCTCCTCCCTCCTTTTGGCCTCTCCCAAGTTCTTCCAGTTAGTTTTAAAAGACTCTCTCACTCTACTACATTTTGGGTAGTCATTCAGAGTGGCTGGGTGTGAGCATTTTTAGAAATCTTAGGTCACTCCAAGTAGCATGATATCTCATACGCAAACCGTTGTGTTTGTGGGTTTGCTTAACTAATCTCTGGGTGATGTAGGCGCAGAGCAAATAAGCTTTTGCACATGAAAGGACTGACTGAGAGCCTGAACGTGCCTAGCCACAGTGAGGATTTCTGCAGAGTTCATGATATTGGACCTGCTGGAAGAGCAGCCATCACTCGCTGCATTCTTGAGATGTACAAATGCCTTTGGAGGAAAGGTAACTTGTTTGAAGGAAATTCAAGAATAATTTTCAAATTCCCAGGTCTAGAGACAAAACCAAAAATTAATTAGACAGCATCCTCATAATCCTGTGAAGAGCACATAAGGAATAATGCCAAACTTCCTGTAAGATGTTTTCCATTCAGCATTTTCTCATTTCATTTTATGCAACAGAACATACAGATTTAGTGTAAGAAGGGGCGACATTGGAGTAGATTCCTGAGCTCTTTAAAGGCAGTCACCTTGACATTTGTGTATCCCACCAGATGGCACTAGGCAGGTGTTTGATGAATGGATGGATGAATGAATGAATGGATGCATGAGAAAACATACCTGAGGAATCATATGTAATCTCTCACACACTGATTCTGTGGTTTCTACCCCATGATTTACTCATCTTTCCCTTGTTTCTCAGACCTAAGTATTGAAGTCCAATTTCTCAGGCCAGATTTAGTGAACAAAGCCTGTAATTATATCTGAAATGTTTATAACCTACTATCAGAGATGTATTTGTGGTATTCTTATTGTGCTGCTGATTTTTTGTTTTGTTTCTTTTCCTTTTTTAAAATAACAGATCTATACTTGCTTAGCCATCAGACCATTCATTCATTCAACACACTACTGTGATATAGATCAGTGTCCTAAATGCAGGAGATACCAAGTGAAGGAAAGTGCCAGACATCTCTGAACACATTGGCTGGAGAATGAGGCCATGACAAAGCATAGGGTTATTTTAGTAACAGCTCACTTCTTTATCACCAGCCTCTTTGATGTCGCTAACATTCGTCTTTGAATCATCCAGGTCAAGTCATTGTCTGAATCCTGAATCCTACTTGCTGGACTTTGGAAATATCTCCTCTGTGCTCACCAGCAAAAGAACTGACCAGTAGCTGTAGCATCATTATAGAACCCTCATGAGGGCAAGACCCAAGGCTCCTTCATTTTCTCCAGGCTTTACGCTAAGATGATAACTGCATGCTGTCTTGGAAAGATTTCTGGTTCTGGTTGCTCATAGAGTCAGGACCTCTCAAACTTTCAATTTCCTTGAATATAAAATAAGGTCATTGGAGCTAATCGTCTTAAGATCTTTTCTAAGATCCAATGACTCTGATTATTTAATACTGAAGAAATGTTCATTACTCAGCTAGAAGGAATCTGGCACCTAAAAGTATGTTCTGACAGAAGTGTAGTTTAATAGTGAAATTTGACCTCTGAAGTACCCTGAAGAATCAGGGACAGGTTTTTAGATACAAATATCCACTTTAACACAATGACATAAATTTAAGAGCTCTTAAAGAACAGCAACTAAATCAAAAGGAAACTTGCACCCGATTTCCCAAGGCAGATGCAAACAAGTACTTAAAGCTGGTCAGAGACTTTTTGTTTTCATCTGATCTTCCTGTTCTGGGAAAGTCAGTGCAGAAAGTAGTAGCCAATGAGGCCTGGATTCAGAGCACAGAAACTTGCCCTCCTGGTCCTTGTCGAACAGAAAGGGCTGGTGACCTCAGGCACCTCCCTGGCCCTCTCTTCTCCATGGAAATTCAAAGGTCAAACCCAGTGACTACAAAAATCCCACACAATTCTATCATAACATGGTTTTATGAAGTCTGTAACATTAACATGTCTATGTGCTTCAGAAAATATCCTAATATTTCAGGAGTCCTATACAGCATCAGTTTAGCAACATTGGACACTCAGTAACCCAGAAACCTGTCATTCTAATTTCAGTCTAAATTGCAACAATCTCATAGTTTCCTGTACTCAAGGAAAATAAGGAGGCGCAGATCAATTCATTTGGTAATTAAGCACCTATGTATGCATGGAACTTGCTGGACACTATATGGGACACAGATAAATATATCACAGACTCCGTGCTCAGGAAACACGAGAGGTATATACAAGATACACACAATTCATTCACTCCTTTACAATTCTTTGGGCCCAATGGTAACAGTGCCAGACACTTTCTGTTCCAGGCTAAAAAACTGAAATTGGTTTTGACAGACAGTGTTGTGCATATGTATCAGAACAAAGTATGCCTTTGAGGAAAATTGTTTGGCCGCTGCTATCACTATGGTGTAAGTAGGAAAAGACAGATAAGAGGCAGAGATAAGAGGTTGTTGCCAGAGAATCCTTGAGGCATAAAGATGTTTATTACATTATTTATACTAAGTAGAAAGTAAGAAATCACTGCAAGGACTAATCATAGAGGTAGGTCGGAATATTCCATAATCATTCAGGTACATTTGCCAGTGAAACTACTGTGTTTGGCACTACAATGGTAGATATATATCATTATAAATTTGTCCAGATCCATAGAATGTACAATACTAGCATTGAACCCCAATATAAACTATGGACTTCGTGTGATTATAATATGTCAAAGTAGGTGTATCAAATGTACCCAGTGTACCAGTCTGGTGGGAGATGTTGATAACAGGGGTGGCCGTGCATGTGTGGGTACAGGGGATCTATAGGAAACCTCTGTACCTTATGCTCAGTTTTGCTATGAACCTAAAACTGATCTAAAAATAATAAAGTCTATTAAAAAATACATTTGCCAGGAGTTTGTAATAACTTGAGGAAAATGCTTATTTTATTAAGTTAAATGAGAAACGTTGTAAGGTAAAAAAAGATATAAGTATACATATATACCCATATATGTATGGTTGGATATGAATATATGTATACCTCTAAAATACACATGGAACAGTAGCTAAAATAAAGCGTACATCTAGGGACATTATAGGTGATATTTTTTCTGCTGTTCTCTTTATTTTCCATAATTTCTTCAATGAGTATATAATGATACTATAATTAGCAAGAGATAATATTTTTCAAAGATGTTCAGGTAAGAGGTGATGGTGACTTATGCTCTAGTATCAGCAATGGGAATGAAAAGGCAGGAACTCGGTGACATTATGTGGAAGATGTACTTTGTAATCCAAAGACTCTTCAACTTCTTTCTCCATTTTGACCAATAACATCGATGGCCTCTGACACCAAACCTTTCAAATTCCATATGTGAGGAGCTATGTAGAATCGTGCTCAAGAGCCTCAGCCCTGGAGTCAGAGAGCTTGGGTTTGAGTTCTGTTCTGCCACTGACTAGCTTGGTGACCTTGGGCAAACCGCTCTCTAAGCCTCAGTTTCCCCATCTTTAAAATGGAATTAATAATACCCGGTTCCTAAGACTGGTGAAAGGATTCAATGAGGTCATACATTTAACCATTTAGTAAACTGCTTTACACATAGCAAGGACTCAGTAGAGGCTAATTACTATTTTTATGATTATTGTTTGTCTTGTCCACCTTCTCAGTAAAGATCAAGGGGAAAGGGGAGCTAAGAAGTGAGTTTCCTCAGCCTCTGGATCTTTGGAGATGCGGAGGCAGCAACAGACACATGGAACCAGAAAAAACCACTCCCCGGCAGAGTTGCATTCATGGGCACACCCCACAACGGAAGCCTGTCCCCAACACGGATCCAATTACCCTCTTGTCTTCTTGGCCGGTGTCCTGACTGGACTTTGACTCTATCACACCTCCCGAAACACGGTGATCGTGCTGCTCTCCACCTCCCCAAACCAGCCTTCTCCACTATAAACTAACTGTGATTTCTGAGTCCATATACAGAGCACTGGCCCGCGACCCTTGGACCCTGTTACCACTCAGCCTAATTCCACAAGGTATTATTAGCATGTGTGATGCTTACCATGAAATGGCAGAGCTGCATCATTGCTTTAGAGAACTTTCAGAAGATGCCAAAAGGAAGCACAATGCCTTCCTCTTGGGACCATCTTGCGTGACAATGTGTGCTTCAGGAATTAAAATAGCAGCTTTGTTTATTGTAAACTAAAAACTCGCCAAAAGGAAGTAATGCCTTTGTACTGTGACTTTCTGTGACTTTTCTGGATCATGAAATGCTCTTCATTACTCATGACTACAAAACAGAGGCATTTCTGTGGTTAGTGTTGAAGAATTATGCAGCTATCGTCCAAAATATATTACTGACCTTCATTTTCCCTAAGGAGCAAGTCCACTACTTTTCATCTGCTGTTTCAAATTCTACTCTTCCCCTATCTTATCTGTCCACCCTTGCTGCCCTCCAAGTTAACATATATTGTAGAGACAGAAATACCACATATCCTATCAAATAGGATATCAAATAAGAACATAAATTCATGGAAAAGTGTTTAAAGTCTCATATTTGTATATAAACCCACGTAGGCAAATATTCAGACTTCATATAGCTTTATGGCTAAACGCTGATTCTCTAAGTCAATAGATAAAGAAACTTACAGATAGAGAAAACAGAAAACCTATTGCTACTGTATCAATGGTACAGTAGCAGAGAGACAGTTGTAGAGCCAAGAACAGAGTACAGGAGCCCTCTCTGCTTATTCTATTTAATGATATCTCCACATTATCCCCTTCAGAGCAAAGACAACACCCAACCCTTCTTGGACATCATCACATTTTTCAGGCTATGTTTCTTTTGAAGTTGTTCTGGAGACAATAACATCATTAAAATTTGAGGCAAGAGACAGACACAATGTCTATCTGGTTGCTATTAGTGTATTGGAGATGCCAAATGAAATGCTTCTTTCCAGTTAGCGATGAGAGGTGTTGATCAAACAATAGCCAGCCAACCTCAAAATTAGATGTACCCAGATGACTGCACTCAAACATTCGAATTTGAGGGTCTGTGGGTAAAACTTGACTAAGTGTGGTATTGACCTTAGGATAGCCATAGAGGACTTACTGTGCTGAGTAGCCCTACATATGTGTGACAGAAAATTCGTATACTGTGTTTATGGCATGCTAGAGACAGCACTCCACATGACATTACCAAACTCAGGATCTAAAGCAACTTTGAGCCAATGCCCTAAACCATCAGAGTTCGTGGTAATCTTTTTATTTTGTTTTTTATTTTTTAAAATTTTTATTGGAGTATAGTTGATTTACAATGTTGTGTTAGTTTCATATATACATACCTATATCCACTCTTTTTTAGATTCTTTTCCCATATAGGCCATTACAGAGTATTGAGTAGAGTTCCCTGTGCTATGCAGTAGGTCCTTAATAGTTATCAGAGTTCGTGGTAATCTATTGAATAATTCATCTCACAGCCACTCTTGTGCTTCATTCTGTAAACTGGAGAATATTACTCCAGGCATGAAAAGATGGGAAAACATTCAGATATGAATTACTGAAATAACTACAAGGAAATCTCACTGCACACACACAAGTTATGTTGACATGGAAGAATATCTCCCCATCAGTCTGAGTAAACTATTACATAACAGCTAAGCTATAATAAAATCCTGATTCCAAATCAAATAAGTCTCCCAGACTTCTAAAATGAGTCACCAACAGCTTTATAAACATACAAAATACTTGACAAGGAAGTCTCTGATAATTTTTTAGTAATTATGTCTGCAAATTTTTCCTTGCTGACATCACCATCAGAAATGGTTTCCCATAAGTTTGCATTGCCTCTTCACATCTGTTCATCAATCATTAATGCTTTGAATATTTCTATCATTATTAGGTAATTCACAGGGTTTACAGGATTCCACAGCACTCTTCTTGGTGGAATTTTTAATTAGTGGAATCAATATGATCAAAGCTGGTATAATCATGGTCTCATGTTCCTTGCAGTGTTTTTTAGGGCAGCTTCACAATATTGACATACTTTTACCCTAAGATCAGATTTCACAAACAAAGGTGACACAGCTTCTAAACATCTCAAAAAAATGCAAGGAAGAAAGAAAAGGGCAGGGTTGGAGGGGGGTCACTGAATTGACATATTTTGTGTTAAAAGACATTTCAGAACACTGGCGTCATCTCTCTTTGTGTTGGATGTGAGATTTAAAGTTCTGCTCTGACATGTGATTCACAAACCAGCTCTGAGCCAAATATGAGTGTCAGATACTGGGTTCCGCATACTGTATTGTCTGGCAGTGAAAACAGGAGAGAATCAGAGCTATGAAAAACAGCACTGCTGCTTTAGAATAAAGAAAAAGCAGTCACAGCCTGGGCACATGGATTTATCCTGGGAAGGAGGGCAACGTGGCAGAAAATTTCAGTTTAAGACCCAGGAAAGTACTTGGGAACAAGAGGACTCCTTGGTCTAAACTAGGCCATTATAATGGATGTGACCCAGAATAAACTAAGTCCTTGATCTCTCTGTAACTGTACTCATCCAGTGATAAACACTGGCTCCCTGGAAGCCTGAGAAAGTACAATATTTAGAGGAGTTCAAAATGTGTCTAAATGGAATTTGGATTTCTCCCTAGATGACCTGTGTGGCTGGCATGCCAGAAACTTGCCACTGGAATGAAGATGGTTGAACAAACAAAGGAATAAGCACGGTACTTCCTGTTGAAAACAAAATTGCTGTCTTCATCAGGCCTGAAGCCTTCAGTTTAATATTTAGAAGAAATACATGGGAAAGATGTTTTCTATGGGAAAATGGAAGTTCTGAGGATAGGTTTTAGCTTAATACCAAAGAAAAGCTTTTTGTCATTAAAGTTGTCCAACATAGTAATGGATTGACTAGCAAAGCAGTATTTCAGAACAAGAAGCACTCCAGGAGAAGTTGCATGTGAGTGGCATATAAGTGATTCATTCGTTAACTATTTCATTTATGGCACAGTATTTATGGAATGTCTATGAAGCATAAAGTGCTGATAACGCAGAGATTAATAAGGTGTAGCCCCTGACATCCAGGAGTTCACAGAAGAGTGGGTGAGCCACTCCCCAAAACAGAAAATTAAAACACAGTATAGCCAGTGATGAGCTGATAATATGACCCTGTTTTGGACCACACATAGGACCTAACTTTAGAAGGAGCTGGGCAAATGTATATCCTTCCACTGGGCCTCTGATGGGTTGCTTTTCTGTGCTTCCAAACAAACAAACCTTTTGACCCATTGATCGTGTTACTGGAAAAAAAAAAAAAATGATGCCTAGCCCTTTAATTTAAAGAGAAGCAGCAAGTTGGAATAATAGGAAGGGAAGAGTAGAACAAAGCCTTGCTGCCAAAAAAAGTGAATCAGTGGGGGGCAAAGATAAAGGAAAAAGAAAGTGACATTAGCAGACCCTTGGAGATCATGATTTCTATGCAAAAAGCTTGTTCTCTCTCTTCCTCTGATTCAAGAAGTCAATATTTTCTCATCACTCTAATAACAAGACCCTTTTGACTTCAGAAACTTGTACTGATAGGAAAATTCACACACACACACACACACACACACACACACACACACACACACACACATGCAAACGAGCCTGTTTCAATAAGCCAACCGTTAACGATCATTTAAAAATTGAGTCATATACCCTATGCCAAGAATGTTTGAAACTCATTTTCAGATCTAAAGAATAGAAAAAATATTAACAGGAAAGAATGAATGCTGAAAAAGAATGAAGACCAACTACTTAATTTATACAAGATCCCTGGGATGAGGAAACCAAAAGATGAGAACCATGAACCCATTGCCAATTATCTTGAAGAGCTATGAGGGACGTGAAAGGTGACAGAAGCCTGGAAAGAGAAAAATGTGGTTCTGGATCAAGCTCACCGTGGGTTCGCTGAATTAAGCAAGAAGTATTAATTTATTTCCTGTTCTGACAGCTGAGAACCTGACTGTCTGGGAAGGACATTGGACAAGGTGAATCATGATGTCCTGGTGGGGATGATGAAGAAATGTGGACTGAAATGACCAGTTAGTTGGTGACTTTATAACTGTTCAAATGACTGTAACATATATGGGGTGACTGTGGATAGCACTTAGCCTGGGAGGACGATTCTCACAGCAAGCCATAAATGCCCTGTCCAAGTTAATGTATTTATCACCAAATTAAATGACAATGCTGATAGTCAGCTGATTCCATAATTAGATAACATGAAACTGAGAGGGATACCTGATTAGTTAGTTGTGAGAATTCTGTTCCAAAAGAAACTGTGAAACGATGAGTCGACTAGCAAGGGGATAATAACTCTAAATAGAAAATTCTGTATCTGATCTAAAGAAATCCAATTTCAAAAATGGAGAAATGTGGTTTAAGAAGAGAAAACTTGAGCATAACCAGGGTTACATCACGATAATACTGCCACTACTGAAAGTCAATGTGAAATTTCAGTAGTTTTCAAAGTAGGATTGAGACAGTAGAACCAGGACTAAGGGGAGAAATTGAAAATATGCAGATGTCAGTGCAACACAAGAACTTTCTGATCCCTAGAGCTGTTAAAAAGTGTAATGGGGGCTTCCCTGGTGGTGCAGTGGTTGAGTACGCCTGCCGATGCAGGGGACGCGGGTTCGTGCCCCGGTCCAGGAAGATCCCACATGCAGCGGAGCAGCTGGGCCTGTGAGCCATGGCCGCTGAGCCTGCACGTCCGGAGCCTGTGCTCCGCAACGGGAGAGGCCATGACAACGAGAGGCCCGCGTACCGCAAAAAAAAAAAGAAAGAAGAAAAAGAAAAAGTGTAATGGGTTTCTAGAGGAGGGTCAGAGGGTATTGAAGATAATTTTCCTTTGTGACTACGTACATCTGTGCTGTTCAATACAGTAGCCATGAACTACATGTTACTATTGAGTACTTGAAGTGTGGCTAGTCCAAATTAAGATGTGCTTTAATTGTAAAATACCCTGAATTTTCAAGACTTGGTATGAAAAGGAAATGAATGTAAAATATCTCATTAATAACTTTATAATGATTACATGTTGAAGGAATAATGTTTTGGACCTACTGAGTTAAAACAATGTTAAAATTAATTTCACCTGTTTCTTTTTACTTTTTCAGTGTGATCATTAGAAAATTTAAAGTTACATATGTGGCTTTATTTTTAGCTCACAGTCTATTGCTAGTGGACAGCACTGATGTATTAACAGTGGCTGGACAACCATGTAGAGGGTGGAGGGAGTTTACACACTGCATAAGGACTGGGTCCCATCTCTAAGTCCTTCAGACTGAATTTTATGCTGTAGGTTAAAGAACCACCAATAGAAACTGAAAAGTAGTTAAAACTTCACTGTTAAATTGCAAATGCTTTTTCTAGCAACAACCACTTGTTGACTTAAGAGTCCTGCTTAGGTTAAGACCATTTGTGGAAGACGCTAAATGGCAGTGACTCATCACACAAGTGTCTTTGAATTCTTGGCATTTTCTAATGGGGCCATCACGTTGATCAACCATCATGTTGATAACTGTAGTCATAGAATCTTAGACTAACAAATCATGATCTTTTAAAATGGGCCTTTATAATAATCATATTCAAGAATTTTCTAATTTTTATTTCCTACAGCATCTTATAGATAGGATGTTTAGGAGTTTAAGTAAATAAATGAAATAAAGAACTTCAGAAAAGGGCAGAAATCAGGCTGGAATCTTTACTCTGTGCATTAAAGAAAATTGAGGGCAGTGAGTACAATCTATATTCATAAATTGCTGTATAATGGGTGCTCCTTGTGTTTCAAGATTGAACTGTTTATCTCCTTAAGATTGAACTGTTTATCTCCTTAACTAGACTATTATGACTTTGAAGTCAGTATGCAAGTCCCTTCTATGAAGTGTGAGCTTTGTACAAGAGATCTGGGAGACACTAGCTAGATGCTTGCTGCATGTAGAGATTACAGTAAGGCTCACTCTTTTGGAGAGACTAGTTCATTTTCAGACAGGAGTGGAATTTCCCGATAAGCCCAGGAAGCAATATAGAAATTGATTTGATTTCAGATCAGTATACATTCTAACCGCCAACTTCCTCCTTCCAGAATCAATAAGCCCTTCAAGGAGTTTTGACTCTAGCTAAGGAACTCATCATCATGGATTACAGGATATTAGAGCTGGAAGAGCTGACCCTGAAACCTACAACTCCTGACTCCAGTCCTGACTTCTTAAAGTTCACCTGTATCTTACTACCTAGGCATCGTGTATGATTGTAAGGCCTCAGCATTTTAAGGTAGGAGAGTAGTGCTGGTTAGTTTCAGTGATAAACCTAGACTTCAAATGCTCTGCTCTTCAGTGACCTTAATCACTGATGATCTAAAAATTCTGACAAAATTTTAGGATCCCAAAGCTCTGCAGAGACTGCTTATGTAATTGCTATTCATCTTGTTTTATAGGTACTTGGCTTAATAGGAAGCTAACGATGGGCATTTAAAAGTCAAATGACAAGAGTCATTAAGAATAACCAAGAAGGATGATGTAAAGGCATCTCCATTTCAGGCTGGAGAGAGCACAGGAATGTTCTACCTCCTGGATCATAGATAAAAATAGCTGCTGTCTAGTGATGCCAGGTACTTTAAATGATTCTCTCATTGCCTCCTCACGGCCACTATATGAGATGGGTGCCATGTTATTCCATGTAATGCGTGAGGAATCTAAGGCAAGGAGAGGTTTTGTTACTTGTCAGATGTTACAGTCGGTCGTGGGGGCTGGAACTGCGTCCTACAGCTGACCTGTTACCCAAGCCTGCTGTCTGTGCTGATTGGGGGTAGAGACTGCCCTTCCTACCAGGGAGCTGAGACCATCTCAGATGAGCCCCTGCTTGGATCTTAGTAAACTGTGAAGAGTTGTTTGCTCTGAGAGAACAGGAGCGAGGGAAGGGGAGCTGTCAAGACACAATTTGGACCCTCGGGGAACGCTATGCCTAGGAAGTCCTCAATGATAAAGGATCTTTTGCTCCGAAGAATCGCAGAGACCTCATAGCTCTAGCCCTCACTCAGTAAGGCAACTTAAGACAAACAGACAATCACCTAAAATTAGGGCTAAGAAATATTAGTAGCACAATAATCAGTAACAGTTTACACCCTAAACCCCAAAGGAAAGAGGTGAACCAATATCTCATTTTTCCCATTGAAATTGTTCTCTTCTGTACCCTTAACCATTGCATTGCTCCAGTGGAACTTTGCACAGACTAAAACCCCTTATGGACCTGCTACCCTTGTTTTCTGATCCAAATTCAGTCACAAAACGAAGGACTCCGGTCACAATCAGACGGAAACAAAAATGCCTGTAAACTCATTACCAACAAACTATCGAGTCCTTATCCTGTAACAATGTTGGGTCAGAAATGTTATCTTTGGATAAGAGAATCCAAGCAAAAAAAACGATGGAGGCATTTCTCTCAGAGACCAGCAGGAAGTATTCCAGGAAGGCGGGAGGACCACCGGTGATGGAAACAGGATGGAGGAGGACAGAGGAAGAAGACAGGGCAAACACTGAGTCCTCTCAGAGGAAAGTCTGAAAAGAATGTGACACAGCTAAAGGGGCCAAAGAACACCAAGAACTGGGCTAAGGAAAGGTCAGGAGCAGAGAATCTCAGCCGTGCACTTCCCCTCACTTCGATATCTGACCACACGTAGAAGTAAAGGGCTGGGAAAGAAGGGAAAGAAAAAAAAGAAGAGACACATTACTCAGGAGCTATGAAGCGTGAGGGCAAGTCGGATATGCAGGAAAGTGGCATCTGACGTCAACGAGAGGACAGCACGTCAGTGGGAAGCCCTTCAAGCAAGAGGACAGCCAAGTGTCACGTTAGAAAACATCCGTAGACGGTTACAAAGCCAAAAGGATGTTGACTATTTTGTGCAGAACCCAGTTGTAGGCACCACGAAGGGAAAAGTGCCAGGAAAAGAAGCAGAAGGGAAGGAAAGTCCAGGAGGATGAATGGCAGAAAGGCTGAATGACCGGGATGGTAGGAAGCAAAGAAAACATACACCTTGCCTTTGAAGAGTTTATCTTTGCCCAGCCTTCACGACCGGGCTTATGGGTAACCAGCGGATAACCGGAGTTGTAAGAAATGCGAAGTTGTCTCCCATGGCTAAATCAGCCAGTGGTTGAAAAGAGAGAAGGTGAGAGTGTGTGCTAGTCCACTCAAATTCATCTTCAGCAGTAAAATATTAACTCAGATCACAGGGTCTAGAAGAGGACAATTTGGAGAAGAGAAACTTTCCTGAAAAGCAGGGCAGAGTCTATGACAAGTAGGACGCAAGTGACAGATATTAATTATCTAATTCAACTGAGTTAAATGCTGTGTTTGCCCTCGCCATTAAGGAGGAGCACTCTACCAATGAAGCCAGTTGGTAAAAAAATAGTCCAACTTGGAAAAAGAAAACAACGTTATATTTAACACTATGTAAAGGGAATGGCCTCATTAAGTGTGCATCAAAATGGTGCATAATCAGTACCGTTTTTATTTATTAATAACAGCGGTATGGAACCCAATTTCACAGTGGCTGAGGTCAGCCTCAAATGGGTGACTCACACACATGGCTGATCTACATAAATAGCATGTGCTAAGATTACCATCTGGTATAACAATCTACATCACAAGACTCCACATTTCCTGTTACCCAGGGTAAGTAAATTTCAAGCCTGAGGGAAAATTTTAGCAAGTTTCTCCGAGTACCTTTACTGAGAGACTAATGTGGCTTACGAAGAGAGGAAGGGAAGGGAAATTATGAGGTAAAGGTTATTCTCTCTTTCATCTGCCCCCAACTCCCCTTCCGAAGAGAAGAGAGACGCCACCTTTGCTCTTCTGGCTCATATCATTTAGAAAATCAAATCTGCCTAATTAATCTCTAACAAAGGCACTCCAGACATACCTTGAGACAAATATTTGAAATGTTAAAAACGGGCAGTGCACATTTGAAAAATCTTTTTCCCTTCCTTTCTTTTCCTATTCTTTTTTCTTTTTTTCTTTTTTCTTTTTTCGTGAATGAAGATATTAACGTGTATCATGGACCTATGCAAGGGAAGCTGTAGGCCCCGAAGATGACTTTGGTATTTTGTATTTCCAATAAAGACATCCACATCTGAAATTGTGCTCAGACGAAACAAATTTTGATTCATTTTAAAGATTTTCCTACCCGTAAAGATGTTATTACTGCTATAGCTAGAACTGCATTGTTTTCTATCAGAGGCAAGTGAGGAAGCTTCTACTTTCACACCTACACACATGATGCCTCCTGGTGCATTATTATAGTACCCATCTCTTTTTCTGAGAACCGCCCCCAGGGTCTACCAATCACAGAAGCCCTCAGAGGGACTTTTAGAGCTTGGGATAAGCCAGCATCTCCACTCCTGGTTTGATTCTTCAGATTCTCTTTTATTATTTAATTTTCTTTTCTTTTTCTTCAAATTTTCACAGATTTGCAACTTTGCAATTCAGATTATAAAATTCAGATTATAATTCATCTAGGTAACAGAATTCTCTCCCTCTCTTTTTGCGATCTGTAAGAGGCATTGTGCTATACAAATTAAAAGTATAAACAGAGATTTAATATAACTAGGTGGAAAAGCAAACAAATAGTTTACAGCAACCTTTGCTTGAGAGCAAGGGCTATGCTTGTTATCAACAATAGAAATCCCTTTGCACAATACTTTATAGCAGGGATCAACAAGCTTTTTCCGTGCAAATCAGATAGTAAATATTTTAAGGCTTTCTGGGCCAAGAGGCAAAAGAGAAGATATTATGCTGGTGTTTATATAACCAAAGAGAAGACAAATTTCCATAAAATCTTTATTGATGAAATTCAAAATGTAATAATAATAATTGAGTGCAATTCTATTGTAATACAGACCTACTAACAAGAAAAAAGGAATTCTTGGGTGTGGAGAGTGGTAACATTTTTCATAGCTGGGGTTCAAAGTTAGCTAGCGGTTCCTATTAACAAATTGATACACGCATTCATTGGCACCATTCTTTGCTCACTGGCTCTGCAGAAACAGGCAACAGACTGAATCTGACCTATAGTGTGCCAACCTTAGCTTACATTCTTGGGTGCTTTTCAAGCAAAGTGCTCTCACATCTACTATCGTATTTGTGCTTCACAATAATTCTAGGAGAAATCTAGTTTGATACGTTATCCCCATATTACGGACGAAGTTCCCAAAACTTCCACAAGTAAAGCGGCTTCCTGAGGGAATACAGCTGGTAAATGCTGGAACCAGGACTTAAACTTGTACCTCCTAACCTCTTACACATTCCAATTTAGGGCATATGCTAAGTCTTTGCTTCCTCTGATTCACCAAGGAAAATAGTCAAATTAAACTCTAATAATATCCCAAGATAACATTGATATTACCCCAAAGATTTTTGTAATCCCATTTTTGAGGTATCTATCAGAATATCTTCAATGGTGGTCCATCTCTTTCCTTAGACAATAGATTTGGCTTTTGTGAAGAGCCCCAAATCATTTGATGCCAAGTCTCATAACATGAGCTCCATTCAAGACACAAAGTTTAGATATAATGTAATGAGACTTTTTCTCTGGATTGACCTCATAAAGCCAATTTTGAAGATAATGTCCAAGCAGAAACACCTACCTCTGCATGAAAAAAGCAAAGGAATCTTCACTGGATAAATGAATAGCCTCCCAGTTGACCAATCTTCATACAATTTTAGAATTAGAAGGGACTTTTGTGATAATTTTTTTCTAATTTTTCTTATTGAAGCAGGAAACAGACTCAGAAAGATTTATTTGAAGAATAGCATTTATTTGAATTGTAAAATCTAATATTTGTTTTCAAAACCCTTCTCTCAGAAGTAATGACAGTTGAATGAATTTCTCTCCAGTATACATCTTATAAATAAAACTAGATATTACAGTTTAGTGACATTAAACTAGCAAGAATAAGATATCTACCCTAAAATGACTGGGAGTTTTGGCCCTTTTAGGGCAAGTTACTGGTTCAGATAACTTCTCAAAATCTCTGCCAGTCCTCAAACCCTATAACACTATGGAAAATTATTTTGAGTCAAAGTCAAGTTTTGTAGGTAGTAGTAACCATTAATTGAATACTTCCTGTACGCCTTGCAGAGTACTCAGCTCTTGGCTCATATAATCTTCACAACACTCCTATATGGTAGTTAGTATTATCCCCATGTTATAGATGAAGAAATTTGCTTAGAGAGATTTGCCTACTATTGTATTTACAGCTAGAGAAAGATATTGGATTCTAACCTAATCAGTTAGTTGGGGCTCAATCAGAGAAGCAAAATCACCAGGAGCCATATATACTTGACCTTACATGATTATAGGAACTGACTGAACCATTTACATACAGCTGGGCCTGAAGTTCGAAGGGCAGGCTTTCAGGAAAGAAAAGATGGACGTGGAGTAAGGGAGAGCAAGGACAAACTACATCCATGGGAATAAGCTGGAATCTATTAGGATGAACTGGAGCCAATGCTAGCCTCTCACTGCCCCCAAGACTCCGACTCCAATGATGCATATAACCTGCACAAGAGCTGGTGCATTTTGCCACAAAACTGCATGCAAAACTGTCAGGTTCTCACTTCCAGCTTAACGAAACCATTGCTATATCCACTCTCTTGGGACCTAAGACCTCTAGACCAGCAGAGTACGGACAGGTAGCAAAAATTCCACTGGCTTATCACTAAGGATGATAATAAGAGAAACCATTTGCATTTCCACCTCTTGATTCCTAGAATGTAAATCCTACCTATGGGAGAGAGAGTACCATATATTACTCACTCGTTTTGAGAAGATAATGCATCTTGGAGGCTATTCCTTCAGTCTTCCATGCTGTGTACATCCGGTTGGCACTGTAACCAGTCTCAAAAGGTCATTCTACTCTTTTACTATCAGGCCACCTGCTTCAGAGTGGTAGGGAACCTAGTAAGACCAGTGAGTTACATGAGTGTGAGCCCACTGCTGCACTTAACTTCTTGTGAAATGAGGTCCTCTGTCAAAAGCAATGTCGTATGGTGATCATGGCATCTGTAAGTCTGTAGAAGGTAGTATTGGCAGAAACACTGAAGGAAGTTAAGGCAAAGCTACTTCTAGAGTAAACATCTATTCCAATGAGAACAAAACGCTGGTGCTGTCCCTTACATGATAGAATTGGCCCAATGGAATCAACCTGCCACCAGGTGCTTGGTTAAGCCCATCAGGGAGTGGTGCCATATTGGGAGCTCATTGTCATTCTCTGCTGTTTGTAGGACATATCTTCAGCAGTGGCTGAAGCCAAATCAGCCTTAGTGAAGAGGAGCTTGTGTTGTTGAGCCCATTTGTAACCTCCACCCATACTTCCCTGCCCACTTTGTTCATAGAGCCAAACTGGGCAAGGATAGGGTTATCCACTGGTATCCATAAGACAGGCTATTTGTACACCTGATAACTGAGCCTTTTCTGTTTAGGTTGCCCTTTGATGCATATTCACAGAGGTCCACCCACAATCAGAGGATGCCTGATCGACACTCTTGGAGATAATGACCTGTGACCAGTAACTATACAAGAGAAAAGATCTCCGAAATTGTATATAATTTAAATCCTAAATATCTTTTTAAGTAAATAGGTGCTTCTCAAACTTTTTCTGTTAATGATGCATTCCCATTGCAAAGGAACAAAGAATCCGACCTCTTCTTAACTCTTTAATTTTCTTCTCAGGCTTTCTAAAATACAACATTATACAAACCAGGGTAATTACTTAAAAATATAACATTTTTCCGCCATCAACCTTAAGATATTCTGCATCATATTTTGACAAATGTAATCAACCATACCTATCCGATATGCTTGATTGCCCTTTTAAGAGGTTCTAATTTGATTCAGACCGATCTGATTCCTGAATCTCTGAAGGAGGAGAAAGTAAAAGCAAAGAGAAGCATTTCCTTTGTAAAGCATGAGGGAAAAAAAGAACTTATCTGAGGAAACAGAGTGCAGACAGGACATTGTAAAAGCACAGTTTTGATGGTAATGTTACTACCTCACGCATCGTGGACCAAAGGAAGATTCCATATAAGCTAAAACATGGTGCACCTATGAATAAAGAGATGTGAGGTATGTCGACATTTCACAGAGATGGAGTGATTTTCCTCCAAAGAGCTCTCCATGTATGGCATTTACAGAGATTACAATATTAAAAGTAGAATGAGACACCCTTAGAAATTTGAGCAAGGATTTTCCTTCTAGTCTTTGGGTGACTTTGACTCTCCCGGCTTCACAATGGTGGCTGAGGCCTGCAACTCTTAGCACGACTACCTTGCTTTTGGCACCCTGGGAATTCTCTAGTTTTTCCTGGGGTGATTGTCCCACCCTGGTTACTCTTTGACATAAATGAGCAATGAAGCTGCAAATGCAGTCATTGTCAAGGCTTTAAAAAATAAGGGAAGTGGTGACAAGGATAATCCGAGAACTACAGTTACTGTCAGATGCAAGGATAATCTAAGAATTGCAGTTAAGCCAAAGAGCATTAATGCTTGGCTTTGGAATTGATCGTGAAATTTAGGAAGCCTTCTTGTTGAACTCTAACAAATAATAAAATGAGTCTATGCCCTGGGGATATCCACCAACTCCTAGTTCTGGGAGGCCGGCCTGCACTTAACATTTTTCTTCAGTTGAGGTCCAAAGTGGACAATCTACACAGATTAATGGAGAATTGATTTTAAACGCTGGGTGGTGAGAAGTGCCAGTGGGGTAAGGAAAGGGAAAAAGAGGGGGGCAAGAAGGAGACATAAAGCACGTATAGGCAGGTGCACAGTGCCTCCAATCAGATCTGTAATTCTATCCCTCATACTAAGAAGATGCTTACAACAGTCATGGGTCACAACACAAGCTCCTTTATTCCCACGGCAAATAGCATTTGAAAATGATGCTCCATGCAATTAAGGTTTGTTGGGAACTTCTTTTTTTCTTTTCACATATGGCAATATTTATCTTCAAAGTTTTCCTCTTTGGCTCACGGGCTCCTTTGTGAAGCAGCTGGTCTTGTGTAGCCTAATTGTGAGATGATATGTTGTGTGATTCAGTAGCATTGTTTATTTGTACAGTGGTTTGGTGGAATTTATAAACTGCATAATATTGTTCTAGACTGTTTTCTTTTTATTAAGAAGCCACATTTTCTCCAGCATTCATGACCGGGTCTGTAATTAGGTGGAGTATTCAAGATATTTTCATCCCAGCTTCCTCTGTTAATTAATGACATTAAACCAGAAACTCTTGCATTTAAATGAAAAGATGGGAGTAGAACATGGAAAGAGAACTCGAGTGATGAATCAAGTTGAAATCCATCTTTGTTTTGCATACAAGAGCTTGTTAACAATTACTCAGATGTAACTAATACAAGCTGTAAGTTGTGTCTAATTAGTCCTAGCTGTTCTCAGGAGAATCAAGACAAATCATGGAGTCTTTTAGAAAAGCTCCCTTTTGCTATTCTTTGTCTGTCCCTGAGAAACCCTCAGTAAATTGTCCCAGTGACTTGTCACACGTTCTTTAATGATGAAATATTTCCAGGGCTGCCAGGCCTATAAAAAGTTCTAAGAGCAATTTTACTTTCCCATCTCATTTCCTTCATTAAAAAGAAGGTGCATGTGGGCTTGTTTGTTTGTTTGTTTGTTTGTTTTTCCAAGAAGAATATTTCTAAATAAAGTATGAATGGAATTTTCAAGGGACTTTGGAAGTGAAAAAAGGATAATTCCAGGATCTGGGACGGGCTGTGAAACCTGACAATGGTAAGACATGTTCAAGCTGAACAGAAAGGCTTGAGGCAGAATAGGGTGTCACAGGGGAAAATGGGTTAGATGATCAGTCAAGCAGTTTCCAACATGGCATTGCTTTGGTGAATGAGTCACAGACCAGAGTCTGGCCCTTTGCCTTTTCAGTCCTGTAACTGGACCTTATCGAGAATCTCAGATGTAGTCAGAATCTTGAGGAGAGATCCACACACTAAGTTCACAGGAGAGTAATGTGTAAATGCAAAGGTCAATTTACCAACTTCTACCTCTTTTTTTTTTTTTTTTTTCCTGTGGTACGCGGACCGCTCACTGTTGTGGCCTCTCCCGTTGCGGAGCACAGGCTCCGGACGCGCAGGTTCAGTGGCCATGGCTCACGGGCCCAGCCGCTCCGTGGCATGTAGGATCTTCCCGGACCGGGGCACGAACCCGTGTCCCCTGTATCGGCAGGTGGACTCTCAACCACTGCGCTACCAGGGAAGCCCAATTTACCAATTTCTTATGGGGGATATCTATGTCAGGGTGCTGAATGCTTGCCCCTCCCATCTAAGACATCCCTTTCCATGTACTGAGTAGCCAGGAAGACGGGTTATTCATCTGAATGTGGCTTGGTTGGCGTGGCCCCTTTTCTTCTGTGCTGCATGTCTTTAAAAGTGTTAAGATTGTTAATCAAATATTGAATGGCTATTTCTGTGGACGCCAGAAGACATGCCGTCCACTTCCATTATAAGCTTACTTAATTTCTTGGAAACTCTAAGAGCATCCAGTTTTACCCCACCGCTAAGTTTCTTGGGGAACACTTGCTTTCACTCCAATGTATCATCTTCAGACTTCAGGATTCAATTGTTCACTGAAGATATATTTATTTATCAGGAGTGTATTGAATATAAGCTAAGTCCAGAGTGTTAAGTTGGGTACAGTTAAAGGCACAAAAGGAAGAGGAGATAAACCCTGCCGTGGGGGAAACCTCAAATCCAATTAGGAAGATAAGCTATAGATAAATTCAGAAGAACAATGCCATGCGGAACACAGCTTAGTACCAAACACACAGCGGAGTTCAAAGAAGGGAGAATATAGGATGGTCCAGAGAAAGTTTAATGGAAGAAGTGGAATTTAGGAGGAAAATACATAAATTCCATTTTAGGTTAAGACGGGCCTTCTCAGTCTAGGCACTAATGACATTGTTGTGGAGGTCTTTTCCATGCACTGTAGGTAGGATGCCTAGCAGCATCCCTGGCCTATATCCAACACACCAGTAATATCCCCCTCTAAGTGTGACAACCAAAAATATCTCCAGACATTGTCATATATCCCCTGCGAGGAGGGGGGGGGAGCAAAATCACTCCTGCTGGAACCCCTGGGGTGAAGGTAGCCAGTCATCTAAGTGAATTATTCAACTGACCCTTAGAGATGGGGGACCAGTGCCCAGGAGAGAAGTTAGGGCTAAAGATTCAGAGTGGAGAGCTAGCATCACAACGGTGTGAATCTATAATATCGGGGAGGCAGGAAGAGTGGGGAGAATCTAATAGAAGAGGTGGGCCTGAGACTGGATAGAGCATAAAACATAACAGGAGTTAGGAAATTTACTTTTTGCACTTAAACTGATGTCTTGAAAACGCTTAAAACGTCCCTGCCATTATTCTGAATTGGTGAGGGGTTTTTTTGATATACGATTCGCCTTCAAAAAGACTCCAGGACTTACCTGGTGGCGCAGTGGTTAAGAATACGCCTGCCAATGCAGGGGACACGGGTTCGAACCCTGGTCCGGGAAGATCCCACATGCCGCAGAGCAACTAAGCCCGTGAGCCACAACTACTGAGCCTGCACTCTAGAGACTCTCAACCACTGCGCTACCAGGGAAGCCCAATTTACCAATTTCTTATGGGGGATATCTATGTCAGGGTGCTGAATGCTTGCCCCTCCCATCTAAGACATCCCTTTCCATGTACTGAGTAGCCAGGAAGACGGGTTATTCATCTGAATGTGGCTTGGTTGGCGTGGCCCCTTTTCTTCTGTGCTGCATGTCTTTAAAAGTGTTAAGATTGTTAATCAAATATTGAATGGCTATTTCTGTGGACGCCAGAAGACATGCCGTCCACTTCCATTATAAGCTTACTTAATTTCTTGGAAACTCTAAGAGCATCCAGTTTTACCCCACCGCTAAGTTTCTTGGGGAACACTTGCTTTCACTCCAATGTATCATCTTCAGACTTCAGGATTCAATTGTTCACTGAAGATATATTTATTTATCAGGAGTGTATTGAATATAAGCTAAGTCCAGAGTGTTAAGTTGGGTACAGTTAAAGGCACAAAAGGAAGAGGAGATAAACCCTGCCGTGGGGGAAACCTCAAATCCAATTAGGAAGATAAGCTATAGATAAATTCAGAAGAACAATGCCATGCGGAACACAGCTTAGTACCAAACACACAGCGGAGTTCAAAGAAGGGAGAATATAGGATGGTCCAGAGAAAGTTTAATGGAAGAAGTGGAATTTAGGAGGAAAATACATAAATTCCATTTTAGGTTAAGACGGGCCTTCTCAGTCTAGGCACTAATGACATTGTTGTGGAGGTCTTTTCCATGCACTGTAGGTAGGATGCCTAGCAGCATCCCTGGCCTATATCCAACACACCAGTAATATCCCCCTCTAAGTGTGACAACCAAAAATATCTCCAGACATTGTCATATATCCCCTGCGAGGAGGGGGGGGGAGCAAAATCACTCCTGCTGGAACCCCTGGGGTGAAGGTAGCCAGTCATCTAAGTGAATTATTCAACTGACCCTTAGAGATGGGGGACCAGTGCCCAGGAGAGAAGTTAGGGCTAAAGATTCAGAGTGGAGAGCTAGCATCACAACGGTGTGAATCTATAATATCGGGGAGGCAGGAAGAGTGGGGAGAATCTAATAGAAGAGGTGGGCCTGAGACTGGATAGAGCATAAAACATAACAGGAGTTAGGAAATTTACTTTTTGCACTTAAACTGATGTCTTGAAAACGCTTAAAACGTCCCTGCCATTATTCTGAATTGGTGAGGGGTTTTTTTGATATACGATTCGCCTTCAAAAAGACTCCAGGACTTACCTGGTGGCGCAGTGGTTAAGAATACGCCTGCCAATGCAGGGGACACGGGTTCGAACCCTGGTCCGGGAAGATCCCACATGCCGCAGAGCAACTAAGCCCGTGAGCCACAACTACTGAGCCTGCACTCTAGAGCCCCACGAGCCACAGCTACTGAAGCCTATGCACCTAGAGCCCGTGCTCTGCAACAAGAGAAGCCACCGCAATGAGAAGCCCAGGCACCGCAACAGAATAGACCACAACTAGAGAAAGCCCGCGCGCAGCAATGCAGACGCAACACAGACAAATATAAATATATAAAATAAATAAATTTATTTTAAAAAAAAGAAAAGACCCCATATAAAGGGAGAGGTTGGCTACGTACAACTAAGTATCTCAGAAGACATCTAAATAACCTATAGGAACAAATATGATTATAGGCCTGACACCAGAACAAGATGTTTTTCGGGGCAGAGAGCTCCCTTTTTACTATATACGATTTTGCTTGAGAACTTGGCACCTAAACTGAGTGCCAAAATATATAATTATGACAGAACACATTTCAAAATGACACTTAGCACAAACAATTTCATCACAATCCATCATATAATCTCTTTCCAGGGCACTTTTTTCCAGGGTTGCACATGAGCAGAAGTCTTCAGCATCATGAATAGCCACTAGTTTTCCCAAAATGCCTAACGTCACAAGCCAGCTTGGAGTAAGAAATTGTTATCTCGGCCCAATTTGTGACTTTGCTGGGGACCCTGGAGGGGAATCAAGGAGAGACCCACTGGCAAAGGGGCACGTGATATTATAGTAGACCTGCCAATATTCCGTGTCGCTTTCAGCAAGCCCATTGTCTCCCGGATTCATTTTGTAATCATTCTAGCAGGAAGTAAGAAGGCCCAGTGAGTCATGCAGAAATACATCCTTAAAAAAAAAAAAAATATATATATATATATATATATCTCCAACTTGTTCAGATGTACACCGTTTTAAAACTGTGCTTGTTTTGAATTCACCAAAAAGCAGGTACTGTGGGGAAATCTGGTTGGGTGTTGGGCAGAAGGGATCCATTAACCTAGAAGGTGGTGAACTGGAGCATAAGGGGACTTGGGAGAGAGCAGTCCATTCAGATAGGAACCTGGGATCTACCAGAAACTTTTACCCCCCTCGATGAGTTCGTTTCAATTCTTTTTATTTCACTCTTCACCTGGACTCCAGCGCTTGAGAAGCAGCAGTGCAGAAACAGTGCTGATTCAGAAAGGCTGTTTGCCAGAAACAGAAAGACGGAAAGGATGCAGTGTGGAGAGGGCAACCTGGACATGGCAAGGCCTGTTATCCTTGCACACAGGGGAAATCATCAGAATCTCTTGAAGCAAAAAAATCAGAGTGGAAAGCAGCCTTAAAAAAAAAAAATTGCGGCCTTCCCTGGTGGCGCAGTGGTTGAGAGTCCGCCTGCCGATGCAGGGGACACGGGTTCGTGCCCCGGGCTGGAAAGATCCCACATGCCGGGGAGCGGCTGGGCCCATGAGCCATGGATGCTGAGCCTGCACGTCCAGAGCCTGTGCTCCGCAACAGGAGAGGCCACAACAGTGAAAGGCCCGCGTACCACAGAAAAAAATAAAATAAAATCCTGAACAAAATACTGGCAAACAGAATCCAACAGCACATTAAAAGGATCATACACCATGATCAAGTGGGGTTTATCCAAGGAATGCAAGGATTCTTCAGTATACACAAATCAATCAATGTGAAAAAAAAAAAAATTTTTTTTTTTTTTAAGGGCTGACTTTCCTCTGATATCCAGAGTTTTCTGGTTAGGCTTCCACTGGAAATGCCACAGTGGGGTGATGGAGAGGAGGGCAGGGGAGCTGTTCTCACACAATTCCTCCTTCCCTTCCACTCTCAGATAAAACCGTTTCGAGGTAATGATTCTTTTAAGCTATACGCAAATGTTAAGGATAATTTTTATTTTGTCAAAACGCATTCATTCGTCTCTTCCTTTGAATCCTCTCCTTGCCCAGCCATTGCTATAAGCTTCCTTTAAAAAAAGAAGAAACCACTCACGTTATGACATACACTAGAATAGCTCCAAGTCCTATTCTTAGATTGATATATAAGGAATTTACTCACCACTCCCTTCAGGATTAAGGAGCATTAACCTTTGGAACACAGTCTCCATATGCATGTCAGGGTATTTTTAAGAATGGGAAAACCCAGGATACAGATAAACAACAAGGGTTCCAAAGGGGGTTATTTTTAGATCTGAGATTCCGAAGTATATAAAGCTACAGATACCAAAATGGTTCTCATCCTAGTGGACGTGCCCCTCCCGTCACCTCCACAGACTGCTGTCCCCTTGCTCTGTTGCATTTGTGTGCACACACACAAGCACACACACACACCTCAGACCCCTTCATAAAATCCTACTGCCGCAATCCCTAATTTTGATCATAACCCAAACCATGTTGAGGAGTCGAAATACTTAACTGTTTCCTGCAGATAAAAGACCATTCTTGCCAAGGCTTCCCTCTCAAAACTGTAATAAAAAAATGCCTGGGTTGTGGTAAGTGTGTCTATAAGCATTTGAATATTAGTGATTTCTCCAAACCACTCTTGAACTCTGTGGCTGTCATGGGATAATGCTGTGGATGTTACCCTTCTTGCAGTTACTACCAACCACCAGTCTCTGAAAAATGGAAAAGGATGAAAAAAAGCCTCCTCACATGATACAGCATATCGAATGTGCAATGGAAAAGAAAGTAATAACACTTGAAAGTTTACCACACTTGGGCTGATCTAGAGCAGTCTTTTGGGGTTCCGCACAGGGCATGCAGAATTGCACGCTTATTCCCGAGCTGTGAATCTATCTAAAATATGGAGTACCCTTTAACGGATCTTTGGTTTTCCACTAATCTAGAACACATGGCATCCTCTAAAGGATGAATGGGATCTGAGGGTAATGGAACTATTTGCTCTATCCTTTTGGAAAGAGCAGCAGCCGTATGGTTCTTGCACCTGGAGAGAATCAATTTCTCTAGCTGGTTTTACCCAAATTGTCTGAGTCTGTCTATGTTCCAGAGGAGTATCATTATGCTAATGATTTGTAAAATCTTAGTCAACAGATACAGTATCTGAGATTTGTTTCAAAATAATCCAGTGACAGGAAGAGGGAAGTGAGAAGAGATGTAGACAAAACAGAGCTGAATAAAGGGTACAGGAGGGGGTTTATTCTACTATTCTTGCTATTTTTGTGCGTGTTTGAAATTTTCTGTAATAAAAAGCTTTTTAAAGTTTTATGCAGTCATTCATTTATTTTCTATCTCAACTCTGAGTGACTCTTTCAGAAAAAGCACAGTTTCCCTGTTTAATTCACACAGTTAAAGCATACAGTCGGTAACCTAGTTGGGGGGGCATTATAAAACAATGTAAACAATAAGGCAGTGAGGGCCCCAAAGCCTGATTTCACTACTTACTAACAGAGAGACTTCAGGGAAAATGTCTTAACCTCCCTGAACTCCGTAATTTTACTTTTAAAATTGAGGGCAATAATACCTACTTTATCAGAATTGTTGTGAAGTGCAAAAAAGTTAATATATCCAAAAGGGTCCTGACACTATAGGTGATTAATATGTTAATTTTATTTTTCAACAAAACCACTGATGGAATATCAAATGCTGAGTTTATTTCAAACTCCAAAGAAATAGGCCAAGTATTCGTTTAGGCATGTATTCGACCTACATACATCAAGCAAATTTTGTGCGATTTGAACTGCGCTGGGCACAGCACAGAATAATATATGATCATTGCTTTAGAGGATTCTGTAGCCTAGTGGTAGGCAGAGGTATACATTTATATCACCAGTTGGGGAAAAGCCACAACAGGGGTATATATGCAGAACTCTTAGAACCCTGGACAGGACACTATGAACTCAGCCCAGAAGGGGTCATGGAGTGGTTAATCAAGCACTCAAATAGGGCATCCTACTGACCACTAAGCCGTGTTCCCCGGCCTCCCAGGGAATCCATCCAAGCTCCCAGCCAATCCATTGCCTCTCCTGGCGATATCCTAGGTAACCAACCGACAGCCACGGAAACGGAGCATACACAGTGGAAGGAAACCAGAACAAATAACCTCTGGCATTTCCACTCATTTCAGGACAGTGCATCTGAATTGTTAATAAACAGAGGACCGAACTGCTGGAAGGAATAGAGCAGACTGGAGGGTCCAGCTTGTGGGGCTGGGACGAGGGTTTGATAGGGGGAGATATAATGAGAACACTAGTATTTGAGAGGTTGTGAGGGGTCAGTGGCGGAGCCCCAAGGGCATCAGAAGGCAGTCTCACACGCAGGCTTTGCCTTTGGCCAGGGGACAAAGAAGACTTGAAAACTGAAAAAGAGAGAAATAGCTGGGTTGGTGGTGCATAGAAAGAGGCAATGTCCAAATAACTTGCCCCCTCCTATTTTCTATTGGCACTATAAATACCATTCTAAAATGTTACCGTAACTTAATGAGTCTCTTTTAGGAAGCATTGGGTAGTGAGTCATCTCTAAACTATGCATGAGGCTGAACACCCTGCTCGGATTCTGTGAAGCTTCTCAACTGGCTATTACTGGGTCTGGTTTGGAATCCCATTTCTGTGGCGAGGAAGGATCTGAGGTCTGTACAGACAAGGTCACCTTGGCTGCCAAGGTCTCAGCAACTACATTTATTCCCGTCTTGCCTGGGGGGACTTCCAGGAGAAGGGGAGCTCGTTAGAAACCTGGATGGCAGGGATCTGCTTTTAAAGGAGAAGGTGGGGCTAATTTTAATGAATAAAATGTTTTCAGAACAAGACCCTTTGCAGATGACAGGAAATAGACAAGAGGGAAATAGACTGAAGGCTCAAAGCAAGGGACTCAGGGCAACTGGACCAAATCTCTGGGATCCCCTTTCCTCTGGGGTCGGTGCCGCCGGGCTGGCCAAGCCGTCATTTTGGTCACCTGCCTAAGGACACCCCACAGATATTCCTTTAGGCCTGGTCCCCTCCGTCTCATGGCTCTTCAGAAAGTCAGCAGCTAAAACCGAGGCCCACATCAGACAACACTCCTAGCAAAATCGTTGCATTACCTTATCAAGTGAGGGCCTGAGTTTGTATTTCATCCTCACCGAACTCTGTAAAGTAGGCAATGATTACTAGCATTGTTGTTAATATTACTTAATGATTTTGCCTTTTGAATAAAAATTATTTGTACCATAGTAATACAGGCTTACTACATGATGATTATAAGGCAAAAATAAAAAATAACTCAGAGAAATAAGAACTGTGATCCACCCCTTGGACATAAGAACTGCTAGCATTTGGATACATTTCTCTGCTGAATTACGTGAAGCTTAAAGGAATAGACTTGGAGATTGCCCCTCCCCCCTTCCCTCTCCCCACTGGTAACCGCTATCTTGTTCTCTGTATCTGTGAGTCTGATCTTTTTTGTTATATGCACTAGTTTTTGTATTTTTAAAATCCCACATATAAGTGATATCAAACAGTATTTGTCTTTCTCTGTCTGAATTATTTCACTTAGCATAATGCCCTCCAAGTCCATCCACATTGCTGCAAATGGCAAAATTTCATTCTTTTTTATGGCTGAGTAGTATTCCATTTTATACACATACCATATCTTCTTTATCCGTTCATCTGTGGATGGACACCTAGGTTGCTTCCATATTTGGCTGCTGTGAATAATGCTGCTATGAACATTGGGATGCGTGTATCTTCGAATTAGTGTGCTTGTTTTTTTTGAATATATACCCAGGAGTGGAATTGCTGGGTCACACAGTGACTTATGTGACTTTGGCCAATCTATTTAATCTCACATCAACCCGCGTGCCTTATCTAGAAAATGGGGACTATAACAAAACCAATCTCATGAGGTCATTGTAAAAACAAATCTCCGGAAAGGATGTGTCACAGCAAAAAGAGAGATAACAGATGGGAGCTCAGTAGCAAAGAGCAGGACAGCAGAAAGAGGGGGACATTGTACCTGGCAACTTAAGCTAAGGAAGCTCCTATGATTGATTATAAAATTTAGCTCTGAGTTCACTGGCAGCCAGAATAAAAATAGGTAATTGATACATTGTATTCTCTCACAATCTCATGAAAGAAAGCTTCCTATTATACCAGGAAAGACATATTCTATTAGCAGTTGACTCTAAGCGGAATTATCGTATGGTCTTTTCTATACGGGACTATGAAGAACACATTAGGGGCTATATTTTAAATATTTTCTAAAAACACAGATATTTCTCAGGCAACCACCTCTCATCTTCTCTTGAGGCTCTCCAAGTGCATGATCATTTGCTTTTAAAACTGAATGATAATTGTAAAAACAAACATAAATCACCCCACATACAACAGATTGCCCTTAATTTAGTAGCTTCTACTTGCTGTATCTTAACTCCATGTGGCTTAATGTAGTATTTCACTTTCCAGCTATAGATAATTCCTACTTACAGTCTTTCGTGATAGAGATGTGGAAGAACAAAGTTCAACTGAGTAAATGTTAAAGATCTTAATTGGCCTTATTCAGTGATTCATAAATCATACAGCATCCAATTGGGCAGCAGACAGAAAGGAGCTCCGAAGAGTCGTACAATTTTTTTTTTTTTTGCGATACACGGGCCTCTCACTGTTGTGGCCTCTCCCGTTGCGGAGCACAGGCTCCGGACGCGCAGGCTCAGCGGCCATGGCTCACGGGCCCAGCCGCTCTGCGGCATGTGGGATCTTCCCGGACCGGGGCACGAACCCGTGTCCCCTGCATCGGCAGGCGGACTCTCAACAACTGCGCCACCAGGGAAGCCCCCAAAACCAATATGTTTTTACAAAGCTTGAGAAAATGAATGAGAAAGACAAGATGGCACCGAGTTTATTAAACATACTTGAGAATCATTGAAAGCTCCTCGTAAGCTGTTTACATATCTCAAACTGACAACGGCTCAGAAGAGCTCTTCTGTGTCTTATCTATTCATCTTTAAGTTCCCAAAGTCTCTATTACATAACGCTTTCTTTATCCTAGAGTCAGTGCTCTTCGACCCCTTGAAAACATTAATATTGCATTTTTAAGTGATTTCTCATGTTTCGATTTTCTATGAACTCAAATGGCTCAGTTAATACATTCCTACAATTTAAAGTGGCATGGATTAACGATAAAAATAGGTCAGTGATCAGAACCCATCCCCTAGAGCTGCAGACATTTCCAAAACCAACAGGCGCCCTTTCTGAACAGCTAGTTTATTTTGCAAAAGTTCGCAGAAACCTCAGGGTAGCACTTTCTTTGTGTGAAAGAAAGATTTGAGTAAGAGTTGACAAGATTCGTATTTAGGAACTGACGTCACAACTTTACCAAGAGTGACGTTGGTTTACTTCGTCATTTGTGCACTTCCCAGCTTTTCTGATGGTGATCGGTGGTCCTGAGGTTGGGGGGGAGCAGGGAGATTCTTTTCAAACCACCTGCAGTGCACCTCCATGGGGTGAGGGCCACTTTCAGGCTGACTGTGATGGCATTGGAGATGACAAAGTGTAAAAGTACTCTACTCATCTGAAAGGGTCACGGAGCTTTGCATGTCTCAGGTGGGACATGTCCAAGCATTGCCTATCACTTTAGCAATATCCCCCTAAATATCCCCAACACACCTAGCCTTGGGGATATTTAGGCAGGAGAAAGGGTGAAATAGTAGAAAAGCCCAGCATACAAACTAAGGAAGAAATTTCTGCTCTAAGGTTCCATGGCTGACTCCAACTGGTTTCCTTTATCGGTAAAGTTTTTCTTTGTGGGTTTTCTTTCTGGTCTACTGAGGGCTTGACCAATAGCCCATGGAATGTGTCAGCTCTAATTGCCTGTGTGGATTGGCACAAGTCATGCCTCAAAATTGGAATGTTGTCACATATAACATAGTCCTCCAAAGGGATAAATGTGGCCTGGAAAATGTTTTACCCAAACATTCATTAAAAGCAATTGTGTTCTTCCATCTTGAGGAGCAGACAACCTTCACAGAACCGCTGAGCCAATTCCCAGGATGCCGAAGGGGTTCAACACATGTCAGGGCACTGCTATCTCACCCGGCCCCTATAAAACAGATTTCCTCTTCCCTCCAAAGACAGGGACGATAACCAATTGCACCCGGGGGGTACCCTGGCACTGGAGTCAGGGCAGCTTTCCAAAAGAACTGGGTAATTGGAGAGTTGTGAAGACAGACAAGGGATCTACAGACCTGGGCTCGCTTTGCGGGTGAACCTCCTAATTGATGAGCTCTTTACACAAGTGTTGCCTGGTGGGCAGCTAATAGCTGTCAAGCGAGACTCATTGGAACAGGTTTGAAGAAAGCAAGGAAGCGGTCTTCGGGGGAGTTTTGCCATGAAGAAAGATGCCATGAGGTAAGGACATAATGTGATTAGGGAGACAAAGAAAGGACACCAAAATCTTGAGCACGTATTATGTGCCAGGCCACATGAGTTGGCATTTTTATCAATTTTATCTCAGCACTCTTAAGGTCAAGCACTCACATTCTCCTGCAGGGTCTGCTTTCTTTAGAAATAAATTGTGGCAACCTGGTTCCCGTGAACCAATTAAGTAGTAAATATTGCGGCACACAGACAAATCAGTTCTTTGCTTATCCACTCCATTTCCCTCTGCACCTGGCAGACAGGTGCTAGCAGAGGAAAACAGATGCTTGAACCAAATACTATAATATAGTTGGGAAAGCATTCATTAGATGCCAGAAGTCCAGATAATGTTCCTCTTGCCTCAGAAACAATCCTCATTGAAGGCACGTAGGCAGACAACAAAGCATTGTTGGAAAACAAAACAAAACACAAACCAAAAACTAGTTATGTTAGCTACCTATGATGAATCAACTAGTTGACTGATTTAATTTTTGGAAAAATTAGCAAAATTGAGTTGCACTTTTTATCATGAGAGATTGAATTGATTGGAGACCAATAGCAAAGCCAGAACTCTGTTCTTCAGAAAGAACCAACCCTGCGGACACCTTGACTTTGAACTTCTAGCCTTCAGAACTGTGAAACAATAAATTTACGTTGTGACGCCACCCAGTTTGTGATGCTTTGCTTCAGCAGCCCTACTAAACTAGTATATAAACATTAGTCAGTATTTAGTGGCCCATCCTCCATCTACCTTCCTAATAAACCTGCCTTTTCCCCTGTGTAACAATGTTTCCCCAGTGTAAGCAGCCTTGCTGGAAGGATAACTTCCTGTTGCTACACCCACCATGGAAGCCAAGGGAACCAGATTCCTCCTCTATAAACCCGTGTTCTAAGCATAGGAATTGGCACATGACCTAAGCTCAGACAACTGGATGCTTTCTTCTGGGACTTTCCATCTTGAGTGAGGGAGGCACAGATGGAGGAAGCATCAGGCCATTCTCATAGCCTCCACAGCAGCGGTGGTGGCTGGCTCAGCAGCGTCCCAATGGCAATTCCTGCAATAGGAGGTTTGTTCCTCCTCCCTGTCTCTGGTCCCTCCAGGGTTTCCTTGATCCCATATAAATTTACCAATAGACAATCTTTTTTTTTTAATTAAAAAATTTTTTTATTATTTATTTATTTAGTTTTGGCTGTGTTGGGTCTTCGCTACTGTGTGCGGACTTTCTCTAGCTGAGGTAAGCAGGGGCTACTCTTTGTTGTGGCGTGTGGGCTTCTCACTGTCATGGCTTCTCTTGTCGCGGAGCCCAGGCTCTAGGCACGCAGGCTTCAGTAGTTGTGACACACAGGCTCAGTAGTTGTGGCACGTGGGCTCAGTAGTTGTGGCTCATGGTCTCTAGAGCGCAGGCTCAGTAGTTGGGCGCACAGGCTGAGTTGCTCTGCAGCATGTGGGATGTTCCCAGACCAAGGCTCAAACCCATGCCTTCATTGGCAGGTGGATTCTTAACCACTGCACCACCAGGGAAGACCTAGACAATCCTTTTTGACCTACAATAAACCAATTTCATATGGTCTGACCTAATAATTTTACTGGACTTATTTTCTGTTGTTTGTTACTAAGAACCTTGGTACATTTCCAATGTGCTTCACACATGTATTATTATAACCCACTGGTATCATTTCCATGTGTTTGTCTTCTCAAAACCACTATATTCCCAATACCTGTAGAGTGCCTATCACATCACGGGTGCTCAATAAATATTTGATTAAAAATTAATTGCTTTTGACTTCCAGATTGTATTTTACATATTTATATATCTGGCTCTTTCAGAAGACTGTGAAAACTTTGTGGCCAGAGACTGTGGATTTCTTATCTCTGCATCTCCAGAAATTTATACAGATCCTTGTAATATTAAATGTTGCTGAGTGACTGAACACACAAAGTTATTTTTTGAGAGAAAAGAGTCCATGCAGACCATCTAATTAAATTTTCTTATTTCACATTTAATTAGTAAAAGTCACGCAGCTAACATCTTAATTACAAAGTCAAAAATAACCATGGTGGGCTTCCCTGGTGGCGCAGTGCTTGGGAGTCCGCCTGCCGATGCAGGAGACGCGGGTTCGTGCCCCGTTTCGGGAAGGAGACGCGGGTTCGTGCCCCGTTTCGGGAAGATCCCACATGCCGCGGAGCGTCTGGGCCCGTGAGCCATGGCCGCTGAGCCTGCGCGTCCGGAGCCTGTGCTCCGCAAATGGGAGAGGCCACAACAGTGAGAGGCCCGCATAACGCAAGGAAAAAAAAAAATGGTTTCAGTTATCATTGCTGTATAACCAATCACCCCAAATCAGTGGCTTAAAATAGTAATAATTGGGCTTCCCTGGTGGCGCAGTGGTTGAGAGTCCGCCTGCCGATGCACGGGACACGGGTTCGTGCCCCGGTCCGGGAAGATCCCACGTGCCGCGGAGCGGCTGGGCCCGTGAGCCATGGCCGCTGAGCCTGCGCGTCCGGAGCCTGTGCTCCGCAACGGGAGAGGCCACAGCAGTGAGAGGCCCGCGTACCGCAAAAAAAAAAAAAAAAAAGAATAGCAATAGTTATTTTTACTATTACCTTTTGTGGTTCTGGGCATTAATTGGACTTAGCTAAGAGATTCTCTTTTTTTTTAAGTTTATTTATTTATTTATTTATTTATTTATTTATTTTGGCTGCACCAGGATGTGGGATCTAGTTCCCTGACCAGGGATTGAACCCAGTCGATCCCTTACCCACGGTACCACCAGGGAAGTCCCTTAGCTAAGCAATTCTTGCTTGAGGTTCTTTGTGAAGAATGTCAGTGGCTGCAGCTGGAGCCCTTTGATGCCTTCTTAATCCACAAGTTGGACAGTTGATATATTGACTGTCAGCTGGGATCTTGGCTGAGGCTGTTGGCTGGAAACTTTTAATGTGGTCTCTCCACGTTGCTTGGGTTTCCTCACAGCATGGCAGCTGGTTTCCAAGAACAAGTATCCCAAGAGAACAAGGCAAAAGCTCTGCCTTTTATGACCTATCCTTGGATATCAAATAACAGCACTCCCACTGTAGTCCCAAGCCCAGGCAGATCCAAGGGGATAAGACATAGACCCCACAAGCAATGGAAGGAGTATAAGTTTCATGCTGTAAGATGGGCGTGTGGGATGGGATACACTGTGGCAGTCACTTTTGAAAAATATTATATAATTTGTCAGAGTCTGCCCTCTGACTACAATAGATCATATCCTTCCCACACACCACATACACTTAACTCCTCCTTCCAAGCCTCAATGTCCCATGCCATAAGCTTGCAGTCCAGGATCTTGTTATCTAAATAAGATCTAGATATTGTGAGGCTTAGGTGAAATTCCTCAGGTGCATCACCCGAAGCACTGCTTCTCTTGATCTGGAGACAAATGAGCTAAGTTTTTGCCCCTTCCATATGCCCAATATGGAACAAAAGAATATGTTTTATTTTCCCAAAGAAAATAAGAGTTTCACAAGTAAATAAGAAAGAGGAGATTGGAGGCAACTTGATTAGGGTTTAGAAGATGAGAAGGGGACCGAAGTCCCGTAACCTTGGTCATGTTTGAGGACCATCTATGACCCAGGTCCCTAGACAGCAAGCCTCATAGGGCAGTCAAACATGGGACCTGAGTCGTGGAAAACAATGACTGAAGGAGGTGTTTGAAAGGATGAACCTAAGGCAGCATCAGAGTTTTATGAACTCAGCTAAAATCAAGAAAAACAGGCAAGAGTACCCAACCTCTCTGAGAAAGGCTCAGAAGTGAGAGGCTCAATCAGCCAGAGGAGACATAGGCATTAGAATGAGGAGAAGGTAAAGCACATCTTCCTGACAAGAGGGCGGCTACAGCAAGTCCACTGACATTAGTAGCACGTGAAGCAAGCACACATGGTGTGTTGGCCATGACATCAATCCTCACCGTTCCCTGGCCCTGTCCTCCAACATAGGGAGGCTAACTCTTGCACGTCACGATTCCTAGGCTCCCATCTCACCTGGCTTCCCACTGGGTTTACCCAGTGAAGACCTAGGCTGAACACTGAGGACAAGAGGAAGAAAGAAACTTGGGAACTTCTCTCTTTCTTCGCCTCAGGCAACATTTCCAGCAAAGGTCACGTGTCCTTCAAGGCGCCAGCTCCCTACAGACAGGGCCTCTCTGCCACCAGCCCCTGGGCTCTGGAAACACTGCTTTTTCTCTCGTCCCTCTGGCTTGGGTGTGGTTACCAGCCCCTTATTGTTACTAATCTTAGGGTTGCCTTGAAGTCCTCTGTTTGGTTTCTCAGCCCTTCCATCACCTGGGTAACCAGCTCTGTACATAAAATTCCTGTTTCAAACACTAGTGGTTTTTATTTCCCTGTTTAGACCCCATCTGATATGAAGCAATGTCCAAGATTTGATGGGCTATGATATACTCCCAAGGCCAGTGAAGAGAGAAAAGCACCACAGACCAAATATATACCTCCTTGACTCTGTATTTAAAATAGATAACTAATAAGGACCTACTGTATTGCACAGGGAACTCCTCTCAATACTCTGTAATGACCTATATGGGAAAAGAATTTTAAAAAGTGTGGATATATGTATACATACGACTGATTCACTTTGCTGTGCAGCAGAAACTAACACAACATTTTAAACTCCAATAAAAATTAATATATATATATACATATATAAATATAAATATAAATATATATATATATATATATATATATATATATATATATACCTCCTTGTAGTCCGCATAGGGTAAGGAAGACTCTCCTTGGGCCCACATGCTACCCAAGCAACAGAGAAAAGGAAAAAGAGTGGGCAGAACAAATCCAAAACTGAGTGGTTAGCCAAAAGAGACAGCTTTTAAACTGAAGTGACATAGTTATCTTGGCTTGGCAGGCTTAATTGTTCCGCTACCCAAATGAAACTAGAGGTTCAGAAGTTAAGTGGATTCATAGAAACATAAAAGTCCTTTTTGCATATCGAAATACCCAGTCTTAAAATGCCTAGCCACCACGTGAAGGGTTTTAAATTTGTCTTCTATGCAATGGGAATGCACTGAAGGGATTCACACAGGGACTGACATATTTATCATTGCTGGAGAAAGATTCTCTTGCTGAACTGTGGAGATGTTATTGGAGGGAACAAGGTAAGAGGGAGAGAGATCTGTTAGTCTTTTCAGAACAGCATAGATTTAGGAGTCCAGAAGTGGCCTTCCTTAAATGTTTGAGCAGTATCTGGTTGATATTGCTGGTTCAAGTTGTGGAGGACAACTTATATACCCTCCAGTAGAGTTTCCTGTTGTCACTGAACTCAAGTTCAGCTTCTCCTCACTTGAAAACCAATACTTGAGAGACAGTGTTGATTAGAAAGGAAAGGATGCTTTATTCAGGAGGCTGGCAACCTGGGGAGAAGCGAGACTCGTGTCCAAAAGCCGACTCTGAAGATTCTGCTTGACCATGGAAGTTTTTGAAGGGAGAATCGTTTGGGGAGGGGGTCAGAGTTATCTTCCACTGTGTGCAGATTTTCTCTTGATTGGCTGGTTGTGAGAGAATAGGGTGGTGTTCCAGGAATCATGTGTTCAGCCTGAAGTTACCATCCTCCCGACACTCCTAACCCCCGGGTGGAGGAGGGCCTTAGTTCGGCAGAAGAACTCAAAGATATTGTTATGCATATCCCTTGAGGAGGAACCAGGACCTTGCTTTATCGCTGCACTATTATTTCTTGATTGCTCCTCCTTTGTTTCTGCATCCCCTCCCTTCCTTGATTAGCAGCTGTTTGAATCTGCCCTTTGGAACCCAGGTAAGGTCAAGGAGGCTGAATGAAGCCCATTTCCTGCAAACAAGAAATGGGGGACACAGAAAAGATTTGTACCCGGGAGAGCCACACAGGGTCCTGCTCCGTTTCACTAGAAGCCTACTCTCTCCAGAGACCTAAGACTCCTGAACACATTGAGGGTGAAATGACCTTCCAATATATGCAGTTGTGATTGGAGCCTTAGAATAGAAACAAATTAATGCAGAACTTGCTTTAGGAGACTCTCAGGTTGAGGTGAGTGCTTTTGGAGGTATTCTCACTTCTGCTACTGTGTTATTTCAGAAACCCATTACAGTTACTCACACTACATTTCTGCAGATGTGCTCGTCATGGTTTACTGTCTTGTGAAATACTTGATAACTACCAAATGTTGCAGAAGTTTTGATCTAGGTCAGAGTTTTTTAACCTCCGCAGCACGGACATTTTTTGGCTAGACAATTCTTTACAGAAGGAGACTGTCCTGTGCATTGTGGGATGTTTAGCTGCATCCCCTGCCTCTACCTCCTAGATGCCAACAGCACTTCCTGAGCTGTGACAGCCAGAAACGTCTCCAGACTTTGTCAAATGTCCCACAGGGGAAGGGGGATGAGGCAAAATAGCTCCTGGTTCAGAATCATTGGTTTAGATGGAACAAGTTAGCCATGGGAGATAAACCAAGATACACACACTTAGTAAGTTGTCACAGTGATGATTTTGTTGATGATGACATTGCTGGCAACAAAACGAATGATAAGTATAATTGGGTCCACTGTTTCTTTCACTCTAAACTGTGAGCTCCTGGGGTGCAGAGCTAGCTACTGTTCACTGGTAAGAAGGATTATAGGTGGTGGAATATGCATCTGAAGCCCTCTTTGCTGAACCTCCGCCTGCAGAAGCAACATGGTTCTGGTCTTCCTTCATCATGAAGAGCAGTTCAACAATTCCTTTGTGTGAACCACAGAGTTGGTTTCTCTCTCGCACGGGGGTTATAGACCAGCCACACCTCGGATTGGCAAACGAAAGGCTTTGCTCTAGTGGAGAAAGTATTGGGGGAAGCAGGGCTTCTTCCTTTTCCATTACCTCTAAAATCAGCCAAAGAAGTGGCTGCTGATTCTGCCTCCACCAGTGATGGTCAACCAAGTCTCAGCACCCGCAGCAAGGCAGGTGCAGCGAGAGAATGGGTTACAGCATCTTCTTTAGGGTTTCACTGGGGTGAAATCCCCCCCCCCCCCCCCCCCCCAGAGCATCACTTCCCGAAGGCAGAGACTGAGCCTGTTTTGTTCACTTTTGTGGACCTAGAACCTAAAACCTGAAACAAAATCTGTTACATAGGATATGTTCAGTAATTATTTGTTGAACGAATTATAGTGGAGAGATGTTTTATGCTCACAGGTGCAATCATAGAAGAACACACGAGGGCATCTGACCAATCAGAAAAAAGGAATTTTCAAAGGACTTTGTAGATCACCTAATCTAACCCTTTTGTTTTATTGAAGGAGACACTGAAAATGATTTCTCTGCGTCCCAGATAGTGTCAGTGGCAGAGTTGGGACTATAATCCCATCTCATGCCTTTCTTTGATTTTTGCCACGAGCTGAGCTGTATAGTAGGGGCTGAGAATACAAGATAAATGAGGACGGGTACAGAACAGGAAACGTAGGATTGGGATGGCTCACGGTTCTGAGGGAGACCGCTTGGGGGTCGATGTGACCATCCCAAACACCCAACACAGTGGGGCAGGGACAGAGCACAAAGAACCACTTCTTCCAGTCACAGCATTTATGCAACCAGCTCCTTGGCTTTTCAAGACGCCTGTTGAAAGACAATGGCACAGTAGGACTCTTCCTTTGAATCTCCTGCTTGAGCCTAAGCCGGTTGACCAGTTGTTTTATATTTCTCACTATATTTGTTTAGTTGCTTTGGTGTTTTATACAAACATCATGCTCTTGACTCAGTGGGCGATGCACATGAAGTTGGTGCTCAGAATAACCCACTCCCTTTCCTGTCCCCCTCCTTGTGTCCCCTCCCCACTTCCCCTTCCATTGTGTCCTGCGTGTTCATCAGTCTCACTGTTCCAAATCCTGGAACAAGAGGAAATAAATAAAAATTGATCCTAGCACCCTTGGTGGGAATTGTTTCCTGCACTACACCCCTGAGGATATTAAAATAAAAATTTTTTAAAATCTATCTATCTACCTACCTATCTATCTAATCTCTTCGGGTAAAATTCTACAGGAATAATTCCTCATGGTTGACTGTATTCAGGGGTTTGCCAGACGTCCCTGGCCCTCCTCTAGGTCTGCCACCTTCTCTCTGTGTTTCACCTTTGTAGGAATCTGAATGTAGCCAGTGGCTTTTGGGGACACCAGGATGTGAGCAAGGGGAAGATGTACACATGTGGTGATGTGAACTCTGATATTTCATGAAATGAAAAACGACCACTTGATTGAAAGTTCTCCTCAGTTTTCTGTACTGTTTAACTTAATTTGGTTTCAAAGGAAGAAATTAGTGTTACACCCATGTTTGAGGACAAGCCAAGCTACATGACTTCACATTGCCTTCAGAGCTGGATGGGATTACATAAGTTCTTTACTTGTTTGCTCCCAACATCCTGAGATTTGGGATTTTCTATATGAATCAGGATGGAGATTTGGGCCTGAGGAGAGGGTTTCCATCTGTAGATCTGGCTAGACCTTTATGATGTCACGTGAGTCACACATCTGTGTTCTTTCAGTTGGTTTGGCATCTACGGGAGAGAAAATCCCACTTTGGGGGAAAAGCCTGAGAGATTGTATTGGGCCTTTTTGTGGACCACTAATTTCTTGCTTTGCTGTTTAATTATGCCTGTTCTCTTAGGCTGAATGATTTTCCTAGTTTTGATCACAGAGCACTGTCTCCCTCAGTACATTCTGTTCCTTTTACTAGGTCTCTGCCCAATTACAGGAACACACTCATCTCTTCTCCAAATAGCCATTACTCGCTGAAATAAAGAAACCAGCTACAAAGTGTTTCAGGGAAATAAAGACAAAATCACAATCCTCACAACTGGGGAGGAGGGGCAGGGGACAAGAGAAATACTTTCCTTTAAAAAAAGTAATTGAAAAGCATTCTTTTTGCAACTTCAGGTGAAGTTATTCATATTTACTGACACAATTGCCTAATGTTTATGTGAACAATGTCTCCAATCTCATAGGGTGTTTCAAAAGAGGTGTAAAAATAACATCGCCTCTACTGCCTCTGACTCAGAATGTTAGAAAAACCAAGGTCATTTTTTCCTTTGTTCAGCACATAAGATGTGATTTAGTGATTATCAGTAAAGAGATGGGATATAGTTTTTGCTAGAATTACAAGCTGATCATCTGATAGTAACAAAGGCCTGTGTTAGCTTAAGCCCAGAGGCCAGTTTGCAGTGAAGCTCTTAAAGCTCAAAATATCCCACCTTCTCACTTTTGTGGGCCCTCTCTAAGGCTCTGAATCTAATTTTGTATTTGTAATTTTGATTCTGTAAAACAAAAAAACAAAACCTCCCTTATATAAGCTTGGATCCACCCTTCTAAGACCTGTTAGTAAAGAGAGCACAGCTTATTTACAGATAGAAAAGCAGAGTCTTCTCAGGACCAGTGACTTGAAAGAGCACAGTGAGTATTCTGGCTTTTTTCCCCCCTTCAACACAGTAGAAAATGTTGTCACAGGTGCATAAATGAAGATTTCTATGGACTGAAAAGATTTGTACGATAGTCCAGCTACCCTAGAAATAGGTTGTACTGTCTCAGTAGTGCTTTGCTGATAAGTAACCATAAATTTTATCAAGAGCTTTGCTTGTAGAATGCATGTACTTTCATTGCCACATCTGTCAATCAGCTCCAACTGTTAGGATGAACCCTAAAGAATTGGCAACTTTCAACAAATCATGACCTACAAGAACAATTTCATAGAGTTTGACTCAATATTGTTCAGTCATAGGTTGATTACAAAAGCAAAAGCTTTTGTAATCAAACAAAACAAAACAAAAGCTGGAATCTAGGACTTCCTGCAGGGGGCGGGCTAAGGGAATAGTTTAGCCCTTAAATAGTTTAGCCCTGCTTTCAAATTCTACACCAGAGCTGTCTAACAGAAGTAGAAAGAACTTCTGGCTCCACATGTAAGGAGCTTAGGAGTCACCACTCTGTCCTAACAACTAGTAACAAGGTGAAAAGACTGAAAAAAAAATCAACAAATCTTCCTGGATCCATAGAGAGGGGAGGATACAGGGCAAACCACTGTCCCCGAGGTTGAAGAGACGGATGGGAAAATAGAGGTCATGACCACTTATCAGAGCAGAGGCTTATAAGCAGAAACTGCTGTGGGTGATATGATTTACATAAAATTCAAGAATTAATATTATATATTATTTGTGAATACATACATAGTAAAAATATTAGCAATACAGATATAAAGATAAAATCCAACTTCAAGATGGTCATCTGCACATGTATTTTTGTAACTTGCTTTTTTCACTCATGATCATATATATATATATTTTTTTGCGGTACGCGGGCCTCTCACTGTTGTGGCCTCTCCCGTTGCAGAGCACAGGCTCCGGACGCGCAGGCTCAGAGGCCATGGCTCACGGGCCCAGCCGCTCCGCGGCATGTGGGATCTTCCTGGACCGGGGCATCAGCAGGCGGACTCTCAACCACTGTGCCACCAGGGAAGCCCTCAACATCATATTTCTGAGATGTATATATGTTGATATATTTAAATCTAATTCATTTTCTTTTAATTACCAAACGACATTTCATTGTATGAATGGACTATGCTTTATCCATCACATCATTGATAGACAAAAAAAAAAGAAAAGAAAAAAGAAACCGCTGCAGGAACTAGTGCTGGGATAGGAACACATGAATGGTAATTTATGAATTGCTGGAGGCTCAGTGTGAACACCTCTGAGAGTTAAAAGCTCTGGGGGACCCACCCATAGCCTCCTCCCAACCCCTACATACATACACAATATTGTGAGATTCACCTCCAAGAGATCCACCAGATTCCCACAGTAAATACCAGAGAAAAATCTAGGACTTCCTGCAGGGAATGGGGCAAAGGAATCATTTTGCAATACACCAGAGCACTCTGTTCTTATCAAGCCCTCTGGGGAAACCAGTTAACCGGAGGCTAACCTGCTGGAGTATTATCAGAGACTAACAAACTGCTGACCTTGAGGAAGGGAAATATCCAACTCTACAACATACTAGCCATCCTGCCCCAGCTAAGGGGGGAGAAGAAATCTGAGCACCTCTTGTGAATGTCACAGTCCAGAGGCCCAGGTTCACTGGAAGACTGAGACCTTATCATAGACCTATAGACTGCTTCCCCTCCCACTTCACCACCATATTTCTAAGGCCTATTTGTAGTAGTTCCTTCTACCCAGTACATCACGTCCAGCTATAAGAAAAAATTACAAGGCATACCAAAAGGCAAAAAGAACAATTTGAAAGGACAGAGCAAGCATCAGAACCACACATGGCAGGGATGTTGGAATTACCAGACCTGGAATTGAAAACAACTGTGATTAATATGCTAAGGGTTCTAATAGACAAAGTAAACAGCACACAAGAAAAGATGGGCAATGTAAGCAGAGAGATGGGGAAATTCTAAGAAAGAACTGAAAAAACAATTCTAGAGAAATAGAATAGGGTGGGAATACGAGCGCCATATGTACTTTTAAAATTTCTAGTAATTATATTAAAAAAGTAAAAAAGAAACAGGTGAAATAATTTCAATAATATACTTTATTTAATCCCATATATTCAAAATAGTATTATTTAGACATGTAATCAATATAAAAAAGTAATGAGACATTAGATATTCTTTCTCTTTTGTACTAAGTCTTCAAAATATGGTTTGGATATTACACCTTGGAATGTCTCAATTCAGATTCGCCATATTTCAGTTGCTTGAAAGCCACACGTGGCAAGTAGCTAGTGTACTGAACAATGAAGTTCTCGACCTTCCTCTTATAACCTGGGTGATCTTGGACATGTAATTTAACCATTAATGAGTCTGCTCATTTCCCTGTAAAATGGAGTTCTATCAAAAAAGCCTACATCATAGGGTGACATGTGAGGTTATGTAGGATAACAGAGAACAGTAGCTGGTGGGTGCTCAACAAACTGGGGCTCACAGTATCATCATCTTAGAAAATGGGACCGTCAACTAACCGCCTCGTCTCTGTTACGCTGAACTTCAGTCGGTGGACGGGAAGCAAAGCTTCACCTGAACATTTCCGCATGATTTTAAACAGTTTCTGGTCAGTCATGTAACCCAAAAGTTAAGAAATTGAGTGACAATATTCTCAGGAATAACTGATGGCCTGATTCATTGATGAGATTAGGGTCTGGAGGTTACACATTCAGTGTCAAGAGGAAGGAGTGTGGCCCCTGGTTACAGTCTGAATAGACATTAAAAAGCTGTTAAGACTACGATTTACTGACCATCATCTACAGGCCAAACACCAAAGTACTTTTCCCATGTCCACTTACTTAACAATAGCAAGGGCACAAAAACAAACACACAAAGCCCCATAAAGCAGGTAAATCTCATCTTCATTTTAAAGATAAGGAAACGGAGGCTCAGAGTGGCTGACAAATTTACCAAGTTGATACAGCTCTTACGTGACTCTTTTCATGACCCTATGATACCCTCTTATTCTCACACTTCAAATAAAGGTGATGGGGGCTGGGGTGATAGGCCTGGTACTGGCCCTCTGCAGAGAAGCACAAACGAATTGTTTTCAAGTGAAACACTTCCTCTGTCTATAACAGATGAGTATAAAAGATGAAACACAGAGTGTAGAAAAGGGAACCATTTTCTGTTCTACCTAGACATTTGAATGGACGGTTTGTTTCTAGGTGATGTTTAGAAAACAGGCACAAATTTAAAGCAGGACAGCCAGATGGAGCCACAACGACTTTTTTTATTACTTTGATTTATTGAGAGACTGGCAACTCACTTGCAAAGTCTGGTCTTGCAGGGTGAACAGCCAAGGAAGTTTGCGGGAATAGGGGTTTTTTGGTGCAGCGGTAGGGGAGAAATAAAGGAGTAGCTGCTCTCAAAGACCGACCCCCAAAGAGCACGTGGCTCTTGTTATATCTGGCTGGCTCAGCAACTATCCAAGTTATGGGGCTACAGGGGATACTGTCTAGACCAGTTCTTTTGGCCCTGGGGTTGGCAGAACATAGGATTAGAAAGCCAAAGCATGGTCCAAACAACTCTCTGCATTTTTTTTTTTCTGGTAGACAGTCAAGCTGGATGGAAACTAAATCTCCAACAATTACCAAATAGCAATAAACAAGGGAATAAAAAGACTGCACAGCGCTGTCTTCAGGCCTTGATAGATACATCCTGGCTCTGGAACTCTAAAGCATGACATCTCTGGACTGAATCTCTCTGAGGAAAAAAAAAAAAAAGCACGATCTTAAAGCTGGTATGACTTTTCTAGCTTGAGATCACGCTCCCTGAATCAGAAGTGTTCTCTGGTCTCCAGAATGATACCAGGACAGGAAAAACACATCAACATATAATTGAAATAATTTATTTACCACTAGAGCACCACAAAAACAGACATACATTGTGTTAAAATACAGCGTAATCAGTCATCAAAATACAAAACAGCTATTCTTATGTTCCATTTAAAAAAAAAAATCATGCCAACCATAAAATCGTATTGCTGTTTATCAACAACCAACCCCACCCACATACTAACATTTTCCCCACTCCCTCCCCTCTCATAGCGATATTTACTTATGGGAAATAAAGGCCTTATAAAACCCCCAAACTAAAAAAAAAAAAAAAAAATTCAAGAGATCTTAAAATAGAGCATTTAAAATATTATCAGTGCATTCATGAGGAAAGACAAAATAATACAAAACAAAATGTCATTCTATCTGAGAGGAAAATACCTGCAGAAATAAGTGATTTACATAGAATGGATAGAAAAGTGGAAGAGAAAAAAAAAATCAACACACTCCAATCTGGGATTGGGTTACATCCAACCCAAGGGTTGTTTGGTATTGTGGCATCCTATCTCTTGCTTTTCCAGTTTTCAAACAAATCCAATTTGTCATTTTAATAATGCTCAGGAAATTCCAAAAAAGGAGTACACTACATCAAACAGACAACTTCACGCTGGATTCACACTTCACTGTGCTGCTCTTTAGGTAAAACTGCAAATATTCCATTGACTTACTATTAATTGTTATCCTAAAGCTAAATAAGAGACAACTGACAAACTGACATATCCTACAACCCCTGACATAAGGTTACCTCCTCTGCAAAAATGTGGCAAATCATGTATTTCAGCAAGGTAAATTCTAACCTCTGATTTGATAACTCTCATTCAGAGGAAAGAAAAGGATTTTTTGATCATGGGAGAATTTGCCTAGTGCCTTTTCAACCTTCAAAGAACATCTATAAAAACCTTCACTTCAGTGAAATAAACTAAATGACTTATGCTGACCTGGGCTTTTTTTCTTCCTTAAAAAAAAACAAAATCAACTAAAATGTAAATCTTTCCATTTCTCCCTGAACACTAAAAACTCGATTAAAGAAAAAATTGTTTCCTAAGAACTGTCTGCTCTTTTATAACAGTAGAATTCTGTGAAAATACTGATTAAACCAAGTTAGAGAAACCTTTCTTAACCCAGTCACCAAGATTCTGAGTTCCAGTCAGATCCTTAAGCCCTTGCTAAAACTAAAACATTTCACCTCAATTATCTATGTATCTATAATCCCCAATTTCCCTAAAATAGAAGATTGTTAATGTCTGAACTGATTAGTAATGATGCTTAGAAAATGAAGGAAAACTACGTCTTTTTATAAAAGAAAAAAAAAAGGACAAGTGGACTCAGGTAGCTTATGTCATAATAATGGACAATGCAAAAGCACAGGTGGAACAAATACTGTCAAACATGTATTTGTAGTGCAAGTCGAAATACAGGGGCTTTACTCAAAAGTACTGGCCAGCTAAAGGAAACACACAATTCCGAACGATCATTAAAAAGCGCCCAAATTTAAGTCCAATCTAAATCAGAGTTGACATTATTACAGAACATTAAAAATATGGTAAAAATTTATACATTACACAGAAAGTAGTTAATGTTTTGATTTCATCGTTCGCAAAAGAGATCTGCAGATGTGTTTCCAATTATACTGGCTTCTATACCCATCTATTGTAGTAATATAGGTATGGTTACATACACCGAAATGAAGGAAAAATCTAGAGCATAGCTATACAGCAATACTTTAAGGTCTGAAGTTTGACCAGTACATATCAAAACATTTCAACATTTCACTGGTTGACTAAACTGACAAAGAACCATTTACAATTAAAAAGGAAAAAAAAAAATCTTACAGACTTATTCTGACCGGAAGTTTCCTTTATTAACAGGCTTTTCAGTTCTGAACCTTACAAGAAGCTTCCTCCGGCAGTTGGTAGAGAGCATGTGTTTGCAGGGTCTTTTCTTCATGCAGACTTGCTCGGTCATATAATATGTCACTTGCATTTTTCATCCCGTTAATATGACCTCTTTTTTTTGCTGGCTCGTTTGAGTTCAAGTTCCTTAAGCCATCCATGAGTTTCTGGCAAAGTATTTGGTCTCCACTTTATACACCTGTTTTATTTTCCAAGGGCAATGAAATGTTCATTATATAGTAACACACAATAAATAACTCACTGTTAACTCTAAGAGTAAGAATGGGAAGGATGCCTATTGCATAGCAATACAGAAAAATCAAGTGAGGCATGGGATAAAAACGTATGTACAGCAACTCCACTTAACGGGATTTTCCTGTTTTTTTTTTTTTTTTTCTTTCACATAATTAACACTAACAAATTCTTCCAGTGTTTATTTTTTTTCTCAAGAAAAAAAGGTTTTGCTTCTTGTCTCTCTCACTTACAGAGTAGGTAAAATATAGAATAAAGCCTTCAACTTTTTTTTTGTTTGTTTCAGATGCCAGTTTTAACAAACAGAACACAAACTTCCGAAGTGTTTGAACTAGTACCGCTTTTTCAAATTTTTTTTAAACACTGATGAAGCAAGGCTCTCTCTTGTTTTCTTGTTACAAACATTGCCTTTGTCACTATCATCGTCATCATCATCATCATCATCATCATCATCATCATCATCACTGTTTGATTATCGTCTTGTCACTTTTCCAAGAATCTTAGCTGCATTTGCAAGACTTTACGATCATATTAGAAAGCTGTTCAATCTTGGGTGTTTTGCCGATGTAGTAGAGAATGGTGAGCGGTTCTAAATCCTGGGACACGCAGCAAGGGGAAGCAGATGCTTCTGGATTTATGGTATTATATAAGCTGAGAACCTGAAAGGACACAGGAGAAGAAAGAAAACATAGGAAACGACCCAAAAAAAACAGGCAATTATTTTTTAATAGAACCATCGCACATGGTTATCTTATCAGTCACAGCACTGAGTAGGCAATTTAGATTATTTGGGGCTTACACTTTCCTTTACTTATCCTCCAATTATAGTCAAATGGGTAGGCGTCCTGAGGAATCCCTGAATTCACCGTTTTCCTACAGAATCCTTTTCTCATACATTGTAAACAAATACTTTTGTAAAAGTCAGGTTAGACAAAATTGCTCATTCAACAGATTTTCCAGTTTTTCCAAGGAGTCTTTACTTTGATCACTACTTTGCTGCCCATACCTCCCAGGCCCTCAGAAAACTTGGCCCAAATACCAAACTTGGTATTTCGCCTTGTGTCTACACTTTTCTGTAACTGAAGTTGTTTCGTGAGTAGTTTCAATCCCCACCTAGATGAAGAGTTCACTTGAGGTCAGGGACTCTACGCACCCCTTTTTTTTAACCTTATAGCCCTAGTGAGTCTTCTCTGGACAAAATCAAAACAAGACTCACATGCTAGGTGAAGAAATGAATACATGGATAAACAGGAGAATAACATTTTTTTATTAAAAGTCTCATCAGATCTTTAATCTACCCTTAGGTAGAGCAAAAGACACCTGTCTGCAGTGTGAAATCTTCCTAGGCTAAGTGTCTTCTCAGGCCAATTTAATGTCACCTAAATTTTCATTTAAAATAAAAAAAGATCAAAGTCTTTTCATTTTTCATTGCTTCGTAAATACAATCACGCTAAGAACGACCTCAGAAGTAATCTATATTCTTAATTATTCACTTTGTTACATTTTTCTTAAAATAATAATAATAATCAACCCTCCATTTAGCTTTCCATGTGGTAAATGGTAGTGGCTAAGTTGGAGGAGGGAATAGTCAGTCTTAGAATGAAAAGAAAGTTCTATGCTTAGTGCTATACCTTTAACCCCATCCTATATCAAAGGGGTATGTGACTTCTACCAACGGAAGTATGGAGCTTCCCCAGTGATGATAAAGAGACATTTCCAAGGATGCCATTAATGTGTTAAACAGCGAGTGACCTTTTCCTCGAGATTCACTGCAATGTTTTCAGCCTAAGACAGAAGATCTGTTCAGCACAGCAACACTGACTACTTTATTAAGCTACCTCTGGCTTTTTGGGTAACTGTCCAAACCACATATTTGTGATCATGACAGTGATTCTTCCTCTCTCCTTGAAAAAGAAGCATAGTCTCAGCCTTCACACACTCCCTCTGTGTATCAGAGAGGAGAATTATGTTTCTACTTGGCAACTGGGTCTTGCCCACATTACAGCTACTGTTGCCACAGCCCAGCTGAAGCAGCCTGGCCAGAGAGCTCAGACCAAGCGACAGGCATGAGCGAGCTTCCCTCACGTGGCCAAGCATGTGGTCAGCCCAGAGAGCCAAAATCTCCAGGGGTGTCAGGAAAACAGCTGAAGGAAAGGGAGCCGTAGTTGTCAATTGAAAGTTTAGCATATGTAAGCGTTTATCAATAAATAGACTTCATGCTCCACCGACACAAGATTCTTTCAGCTGAATTCAAGAGGAATTTTATAATACAGATTATCTAAAATCATTGATATCCCCCAAACTCTTGAGTTCAGCTGAACGCATTATGTGACCTTTTTGGCAGGAGATTCATTTTCCTATCCTGCAGAGAAGGCAATTTTTCTACTGTTTCTTTAATAAGGAGATTTACAGAGGCATAACCCCAGTGTGTAGCCACATTTCAGGAATTAAACCCTAAGACGCAGCGAACGAAGGCCTGGTTATAAAACAAGGAGGCCTGCGTTCCAAGCTCTGGTTTGTCACCAACTGTTTGCTCCTGGGCAAGTCATCTACTTGATCTAGGCTTCAATTTCTTTAAAAAAATGAAAGGTTTGAACAAGAGAGCCTATTATTTTTTTGTATTTTATTTTATTCTTATTTCATTTTATTCTATATTTTTATGGAAGTATGGTTGATTTATACAATGTTGCATTAGTTTCAGGTGTACAGCAAGGTGATTCAGTTATGTGTGTGTGTGTGTGTGTGTGTGTGTGTGTGTGTATTCTTTTTCAGATTCTGTTCCCTTATACATTGTTACAAAATATTGAGTATAGTTCTCTGTGCTATACAGTAGGTCCTTGTTGTTTATTTATTTTATATATAGTACTACAGGATGGGACAAGATAACTTGTGAGGTCCTTTCCATCTCTAAAAATCCTACGTGACTAGGGACCAGGAAGAAAAGTTTGGACAAATATCATTATTACATAGAAAAAGTCTTTGCGAATCTGGGCTGGGAACCCATGGCATCCAATCTAGGACATGCCTTCTGAATTAGCCTTCATTCCTCATTGAAGTAACTTGATAAAATATTCAGATTCTCATTTACTTTGGGTTATATTCGAAAAGACTGGGAGATACTGATTTTTCAAATCACTGCTACATATATCATCTTTATGTTCTTGACATCCACTCTCGAGTTGGACATTATTATTTCAAAAATCATTTTTAATACAGACATTCCTTTTTACTGACAAGAAAACTGAGGCTCAGAGAAGTTAAATGATTTTATAACTGTCATACACTAGTGAATCACTCTGCCAGAGCATCTACTGAAGTCCTCGATAACGGATCCTTATTTTAGCTGGAGACCTGGGTCCCTGCACATCTTAACAGCACATGACACTAAGTGATATACTGATCCTACCTATTTATGCTTACAGCTGTTAAGCATATAAAACAAAGAAAAAATTAAACTGTCCTCAAGTTGCTTGTAATCTAATTGGGAAGGCCAGACCTACTGTCCAAACTCATCAGTGTTACTTTCTGAGTTCACCTACAGCTTACATGTTTTTCTCATCATTCAAAACGATGTCTCCGTGTGATGACAAAAGGGCACCAGGCTATTTAGAATTCATGTGGAAATACTCTCAGCGGGTACATATTAGCAGCCCAAGAATAGAAGAGACAAGTGAGGCCCGTACTTACCCTACTGTGCTGAGTGTCTGAGCTCCACAGATACGGGCACGCTCCAGCACAGAAGTTGGCATTGTACCCTTTAGGCTCATGTATCCATTTCCACCCAAGATCCCTCTTGAAATCAATGTAAAGTGGGCGTAGGCAACAATTATCCTGCACATTTCTGATAAAAGAAAGAGCAATGGAGATTCTGAAGCTGATTTCACCCCAATCCCCCCGCCCCTCATCCCAAACCAGGAAAATGACTCGTTCATTTATTCAACAGATATGTATGAGCAAATACCACGGGCCAGGTTTTAATGGCTGAACTGCAATCTCAAGAGACTGTCATGATGAGGTGTGATGGTGATTCGCTGGACTCCCTTGCGAGTTCTATGCCCCGACCCGCTTATCTGTGACCTCAAAAATCAAAGCCTTCCCTTAAATGATGAGATGTAAGCAAAGACGTGGCAGACGGAGACCAAGCCCGTCCCAACCTACAGTGCACAGTTTTGCCATCCATCCTCTATTGCCTTTTCAAATGCAAAATGGATGAAGTAAAATAGGTATTTACAGAGAACAATCTAAGGCATTTTCCTTTGAGAAGAAATCCTTTATTTCATTTCCTGTTCCTGGATCTAGGAATGAACCAGAGATAAGAAACACAGAGTCTTGCTTAGAGCAACCACTGGCTCTGGCGACCAAAAAACACCCTTTTTTCTTGTGAACTCACACACTTTGAGCACTTTATCAGTGAGGACCCCTCACCACCCCACAGCTCCTACCACGCTTGCTAAGAAACCACAGAAAAGGGGAACTCCCTGGTGGTCCAGTGGTTAGGACTCTGCACTCCCAATGCAGGGGGCACGAGTTCAATCCCTGCTCAGGAAACTAAGATCCCCGCAAGCCACTAAGGCCCCCGCAAGCTGCACCAGTGGCACGGCCAAAAGGAAAAAGGAAAAGAAAAAAATACAGAAGAACATTCACACTTTCCCACCATGAATTCATGTGGAAATGGGAGATAAATTTATGTTACCCTCCCTTCTCATGTTCTCTAGCAAAAGACACGACAAATAGCATCCTTCTGTCTCTCTCATCACTGCTACTGTGAAGGTTTGACCGTGGGTACCTTGCAGGGAGAGTGAAGGCTTCTACAGGTGGTGAGTCTCCCCAGTTAGGGACCCACCATCCTGCACCTCAAATAAACCTAACTTTGCTCTGGGGAGCAAACAGCTCCTTTTCTCCTTCAGCCTCAAAGTGCTTCGGAGGAATTTGGGGGAAAAGTTCAGGGGGCTAGTTTTCTCCCTTCACAGTAGATTCATTGTTAAAGAACTGATGAATACAGCATAGAAATAACTGTTTAAACCTCCGGAAAGGATGATGTTACGAAATACGATGGCTCTACTTTTCTAGTTCTGGTTTTATGCAATGAGTTGCAGTTCAAGTCCATTTTTAGTTAAAAAAAATAAAAAGGGGGGGGCAAAAGCAGTACAAAAGTTAAACAAACACAGTTACTTTTTGTTTTCTTTTTATTTCCTTTACCTAAAGCAATAGGCTGCATCCAAAGCACGCTTCTTACGCCGGTTGGACTGTTGTGACTCAAGTCTGTAGGAGGGTAACAACATTAGCAGGAGATGTGGGGTCTTCCCACTGTTTTTTTTCCTAGTGGACTTTATTGTTTTCTGATCACCACTGGTATATGTGGAGGTGCCATCAATACCTTGAAAAAATGCATTCGGGTAATAAACATTTAGCTTCACCTTCATCAAATAGAATCAGCCATATCTTTTTTTTTTTTTCTTTGTCTATCGTCACAAATAGCAGTGATGACCACACAGCAGCAGCAGCTGGCTCACTCCCCACGGCAATGGATAGGACTAGTGCAGGTGACAAGGAACACGGCTAAATGGGGCTCTTGTCAGAAGGCAGTTCAGTGTCCAAGGCAGGGCCTGTTGGTTATGAAAGTCACTACAGAAGAAGTCTTTGACCACAAGTCCAAGGGCAATCTCGAAAGTCCTCAGTGTAGGCTGTGCTCAACGCCTCCACGACTGATGACACGGCCATAGGACGTGTCACCCGCTGGTCCCCTCTCTTCCTAGGACTGCTCAAGTCAAAAGACTTCCCTGATGAACCTAAACTGAGACTTACACTAAATTGCAGTGAATGAGGTTCCAGTGAAACAGAAGTCATCCACCCTTACCTAATGCTATTTTGGGAAGCTGTGAAGAAAGGGTTTTTTTTCATTGATTTTATGATATCCTCAACACCTTCCTGATTCCATCTGAGATGGAGAAATTCGAGCTCCCCAAAGCACACTCAGGAGACTGCCAGCTTAAGCATTTAATCTCCATACTCTAGAGAATCATGACTAGGTTAGAGACTGAAATAAATCTCTAGACCGCTCGGATTATTTTTCCATGAGCAAGGTCCACTGGAGCCTTCTGCCAATGGATGGAGGTCCCAGGTGGGGTGACTTAGGGAAGGGCCATCAGCTCCCTCACCTGGTGGTGTGGAGCCAGTGCTGAAACCCCAATTGGTCCAGACTCCCCCCTCACCCCTCGTCCTCCAACGACTTGTTATCTAACGTTTAAGACATGACTTGAACCCTTGGCATCTCCTCATTCTCTTTGACTTTTGGCTAATTCACTAAAAGGTAAGCAAGACGGGGGGGGCAACTAAAACCTTGTTATGTGTTTATAAACTATTATGAAAGTCTGATAAGGAAGCCACTTGGAATGTTGGGCACCAGCTAGAAAGGGGGGTGTGTTCTGGTACAGGTCAGGTTAGTTACAGAGGCTGTGGTGGGAGAGGACGTCCTCTGTGAGGTAACAGTGGTGGCTTCCCGACGACGTTGGGTTTGGGGGGGATAATCAGTGGATGTCCTTGAATGCATGTGATCTTATTCTATAATATTGGCATAGATGGAATATTGGTTTGCTCAAGTGAAGAATAAAGGGCTGAACACGCTATTTAAGAGTCTGGAAGGTTGGTAAGTCTGTCAGTTAGTACTGCCAAGTCATCACGGGGCATCGAGCAGTGTAAACTGGGAAGGAATCCCTTTCTTCCAACCCTTTCTGCCTTCATATATCTTTCCCCAACCATAGCTTTGCCCAAACAAATGAAACTCCCCGGGCCTCACCCAGCAATCTCATTTTCACATGCAAACTGACCTCATCCCCCCAGGAGATTATCAACAGAGGCCCTTCCCTCCCCCACCTCATAGGCCCCAGTTTCAGTTACCTGCAAATCGAGCTTCTAGTTCTTCACTTTTGTTGGGGATGATGTAATTATTCGATGGTACAAAGGTGCAGCAGGGACAGTGTAAACTTATTTTAAATCCCAGATTCCTGTCTGGAAAACATTAAGTCAAGGAGGTCATTTGTCTGTGCATCTAATACCCCTCAATCTGTAATCGACTTGCAATAACTTAGGGTCACTGAACATCGAAGGGGGAGAGCAGAGGGCGGGGGTCACCTTTATGGTGGAGCCATTCGTGAACAGCATCAGTGACATCGAAGGAGAGCCATTCGCCTTCTGCTCTGGTTTTCACGACTTTGCTGTCGATGTAGCGCTGGGTTGGAGATGTTAAATCTTTGGATTTGAGGATCTAGAGGAGGAAAGGGCAAGTGAAAAAAGCTCAGCTGGCATACTGACAGCATGACTAAACCCAAACCATTAACAGTATTCCAGTTCATTATCTAAATTTAGCCCCACCCCAGTCTATCCATGTATTGTCCTCTCACTAGCATGTCCACATGCATAAAAACATAACACCAGGCCATTTGCCATGAAAAACAGAGCTACTAAATCAGCTGTGTGTTAGGATAAAGGTGACAGGAACCATAAAGCCAAGTGTCTCAAAGAAAGTGACAGTAATTATTTTCCTCTGCTGACATAAGCTTTGCAAGATTTCAGCCATAAATTCTACGCTATTAAGTTAATGGTTTTGTTGTCCTGCTTCCCTGCTTATTTCATTTGGGGAGCTGGGATGTGGGGACGGGCTGGAGGATGGGTCCAGGTCAGAGGATCCAGGCTCACCCTCAGAAGGCTCTGAATTATAAATCTTCTAATAGAGAGAGAAAGGTCCTACCCTTGGTTCCTAGATCCACCGCCATTAAAATATGTGGCACGCCTCAGCTTTTGAGGTAGGTCTCGAGCTGGGATTTTTACCCTCCCTGTGACTTGTTATGATTTATAAAGATATTCCATATCCCGCAGACGAAGAACAAATTTGGGCAGGAGCCGTCTGGCACAGTGTGGAGGGAGAGTTTGAAAGGAAATCAGCCTGAACGCTGAGAATTTAGAAGGATGCATTTATTTCAAATAAGTTAAGAGTAACTGCAGTATGTTCTTAGGTTTCTATAGGAAGTGAACATTTTAGGTTGTCTTTTTTTTTTTTTTTTAATTCTGTCTGTCTATAAACGATACTGTTTTATGAACCCGTCAAACCACGACCCTAAGTCTCCAAGAACTGTATTAAATCCCTACCCAAACCTGTATCCTGCCTTTCCTCAGTACTTATGGGCTCAAGCCCTGTTGTTTTATACTTCCTTTCCTGAGATTGAGTCTAACTGTTCTGTGGTCATTTCATACATACACGTTTGGTCTCCCCAACAAGTTCATAAACCCTCCCAGGGCAAGGATCATGTCTTCAATTTGATATCATTTCAAAGCACAGCACTCGATTTAATCAGTCTATTAAATGACTACCTGCATATCTAGAAGACTGATTTATTCTCCTTTAAACCTTGTAAAAAAAAAAAAAAAAGCATAATCTTCCTGCTGGTTTTACAACGCACTTTCCTTCCATGTGTGCACATCATTTGTTTCAAGTAGTTTGACAACAAACGCTTCCTGGAACATCTGGCATTATAGTGGACTTTTTTTTTTTCTGGATTGAGTAAGTATAGAAAAGGCGGAAAAAAATCATACAATTGGACTTCGGGTGCCCTCATGAATTTTAAACCAACCCTACCCTACAAACCTGCCCCTAAGGTCCAGCAAAGCCCACGGGGGAAGAGAATCTAGAGGCAATCATGATGCTACCATAGGCAAGAGATGCCCTTTGTGAATCAATGACTTAAGGGCTGGGCACATGAGCTCTGAGCTTGGAGCATACTATTGCATTTAATTTAGTCCTGAAAACATTCTCGTCAGGTAGATGAAGGAAAGTGAGACTCAGAGAGGTTAAGTAACTTGCCCAAAGCTTCACAGTGAATGAGTGATTTAAAGCAACCCCAGGTCATTTCTCCTCCTTCAGTGCTGGATTTCTGAAGACCAAAAGAGTTGTGGGAGTCAGGGCTGGATTATGGTCCATCCCACCCCTTCCCAGATGCCAGAGAACACTCAACGACAGAGGCAAACATTTCTAATAAGCTTATAGTAAATGTTGGTACAAGATGAAAATATCCCACGTGGAACACATACACAGTTAATGCTGATAAAAACCTATAATTTTCCAGATATAACCTAACAGCAGTCAATTCTCTGGAAATGGAAACCCTTGCCTTGAAAACACTCCTAGTTGGGCAAATAAGACACCCCTTTATCCAATTCAGAATAAACAGTAAAATTCACCTAACACAGGATAACAATGGTGAAACAATAGTTGAGAAGTAGTTTCAGGCATTTCCATCTGCCTCGTTGACTAAAGACTAGTTACATCCCCCAAACTCACTTTTCTGTCCTTAAATTTCTTCCCCTACCTGACTTTCTATAATGATGCATTATTTCGTAATGCTTTGTGTATTTATTTGCTTTGTTCCTAATTAGCATGGTGTATATCTTATCCATCTTCATATCCCTAACACACACAGACACACTGTCTAGAATGAAACATTGCTTTCATTGTTGCATTAATTACATATGATAAATATATATCTATATCATATGTCAAATATCTACAATATCTATGAGATATATGCGTATATATCTCATATCTTAAGACACCATATATACACACATGCCTATATACATGTATGTATACACATGTGTGTGTATACACAATCTCACTAAAAACACAGAACTTGATTTTTAAAGTCGTGACCACATTGACCAAGTGGGCAGAAAAAAAACACACACTGGCAAATCTATGGAAATTTTTCATCTCATACAAAAGAAATAAATCTAGATTATCTGGCTTTAAAAGCAGATGAAGGGGGAGCAAAGAGATTCTGAATTTCTTTTCTTTTAAAATCTCCTTAGAAGATAAGTGCTTCCTCAGCCACAGAACACTGGTAGGTTCTGACACTGGACAACTTCATACTCTCACACAGGTGAATGGTCCTCCATATCTTTCTACTAGTTCAAGAACAGGCCAGTTGAAACCACCCAAAGAAGTGAGCTACATAATTCTGAAACAGAGGAGTGACTTTGGTCTTGTGGGTTTGTTGTCTTGAACTTTATGGCCAAGTAGTTTTTAAACCCACTTGTTGCAATTTAACTCTATTCTTTCTTATCCAGCCCTCGATGGAAGCAGGAAACAGCTGCTTTCCATCACTCATAGAATATCCCTCATATTCTTGGAGACTATTATTAAGTCCCCCTCAGCATGCTCAGTCTCTCTCTCTAAGCTAAATAAACCCAGTTCCTTTAGCCCATATTTAGAGGGGCAATTTCCCAAACCTTTAATCATTTGGGTCGCCAACAAGGATGGATGATGCTGTATAAAAGTACTCCTACAGCTTGGTGACTTCATTTCAGAACTGGCTAGAAAACCTTCTAATCACATCCCAAAGTCCTTTTTTTTTTTTAAACATGTTTATTGGAGTATAATTGCTTTACAATGGTGTGTTCGTTTCCGCTTTATAACAAAGTGAATCAGCTATACATATACATATGTTCCCAAATCTCTTCCTTCTTGCGTCTCCCTCCCTCCCACCCTCCCTATCCCGCCCCTCCAGGTGGTCACAAACCACCGAGCTGATCTCCCTGTGCTATGCGGCTGCTTCCCACTAGCTATCTATTTCATGTTTGGTAGTGTATATATGTCCATGCCACTCTCTCACTTTGTCACAGCTTACCCTTCCCCCTCCCCATATCCTCAAGTCTTGAATCTTAACCTGAAAGGTATTTTCTTTCTAAGAATAGGCACGATCTCCCTATTCTTTGTTTATCTTCCATTTATCACCCACACTAAGTGAAGCTGTAAGGGAAGGAAATTAACCTACGGCTCTTATCGATTAGAACTTTCTTAAATTCAAGAGTTGATACAAAAATGACCACCTTGGTCAACTTCCCATTCTGTTTTAGCCTTTGTTGTGTGCCTTTTTCCAGTCTCCCAACAACAAGTGTATTGAATGTTAACAGTCCTGGATGTGCAGCTGTTTTTTTTTTTTTTTCCTAGAGCCACAGTCATTTCTAAATTCCTTTATATATCTTATCATGACAAAGGTAATTCAATTGAATGGTAAAAGCTCTCTTAACTGGCCTCCATTTGACTGGACAGATTAACCAATATTCTCCATTTGTTCTGTAATAGGTATTGGCTGATTCCCAGAGCACCCTGGGGCTTATTGCCAGAAAGCTACTCTCTAGTATGTTCCAAGGACTTCTGGTCTTAGCAGTTGAGTTGCATGCTTAGCAAGTATCAACTGTGTATGTTTCTAAACCTGTTTATGATAGTTGGACTTGATATTGTATTTTTTTGACCACGCAGCATGCGGGATCTTAGTTCCCCGACGAGGGATCGAACCCACGCCCCCCGCATTGGAAGTGTGGAGTCTTAACCACTGGACCACCAGGGAATCCATGATATTGTAATTATACAAGTAATTAGATGGTCTAGAAACTGATGAAATACAGGACCAAACGTAAAGAGAGCTGTTGCTTCTGTGAGAACCAAGCTGAATGCCTTAGAAAGTCTTCATAAAGACAAGTTGTTTAAAAAAATTTTTTTTTTGAAAAACAGTTTGGTGGGTCCTCAAAAAAGGTAAACACGAAATTACCATATGATCTAGCAATTCTACTGCTAGGTATATGTCCAAAAGAATTGAAAATAGGGACTCAAACAGATACTTGTACACCAGTGTTCATAGCAGCATTAATCACAATAGTTGAATGATGAAAACAACCCAAGTGTCCATCAACAGATATATGGATAAACAAAATGGAGTATATACATACAATAGAATATTATTCAGCCATGAAAAGTAATGAAATGCTGACATATTACAGCATGGATGAATCTTGAAAACTTTATGCCAAGTAAAATAAGCCAGACACAAAAGGACAAATATTATACGATTTCACTTATATGAGATAACTAGAACAGGCAAGTTCATGAAGGTATAAAGTAGAATTAGAGGTTACCAGGCGCTGGGGGTAGTGGGAATGGGGAGTTATTTTTTATGGGCACAGAGTTTCCATTTAGGATAATGAAAAATTTCTGGAAATGGATAGCAGTGGTGGTTGTACAACATTGTAAATTTACTTGATGCCTCTGAATAGTATACTTTAAAAAAATGGTTAAGGTAAATTTTATGTTATGTATATTTTACCACAATATATATATTTTTTCCAATTTTAGATGTGGGAGAGATAACTATCAAAGAAGGAAATCATATGTTAAAAATCTAGAAGGATCCTGCACTCGGTTTGCTTAGCAATTGTCCTGAAACGTCTCTCTCTTCCTCAAAGAAACTAAATACTAGAAAGTATTGATGATGCACTATGGATGTGGTTTAGGCAAAAAATAAGACATGGATTGCAACAGGCAGAGCCACAGTCAATGAAAAGTCCTCGGTATTTTATAGAAAACTCAGCATTTAAATTGTGTTTGTGTGTGTGTGTTGTACACATATATACACATACATATGTTTTAAATTAAAATGTAAAGTTTGCCCCCCAACTCATGTTTTTATAATTCCCTGCTTTAACTGACTTTTTTGTCTTTAAATAACAGAACAACAACTGTTCCTGATTGAATTAGAAGAGAGCTTCTAATATATTAAAAATGAGATTTAGCTGTCTCTTGCTTAGCTACCACCCACAGCCATGCTTGAATGGTACCTTCATTACGTTATTGATATATACACATTATCTGTAATATGTGTAAAATACCCACATATCGCCTTTGGCAAAGCTCTCAGTTCTTCCCTGAATTACAAAACTCCCTACACAAAAGGATCCATTCATCTCTCTGCCACTGGAAACCAGCCAATCAGGGAGTGGAGAGAGGCAAAAGCCCCTGATGTTACCCAATAGTTTAGGGCCAAAAGAAAAAAAAAAAAGAAACAGAACTCTAGATGCAAAATTATAGCCAGAGGAGAGCTTAGTCTTAAAGGAATAATGCTATAAATCAACTCAGGATTTGGCTCAGACCTCGTGAAAGACACCTCTTCCATTCCTATGAGACATCGCAAAAAGCTATAAGAAAGCATTGGGGATTCGATTTTACTTTCCATATTCAGACATCAACAGATCTACAGAAGGACTCAGGGGCCCATTCAACCAGACTTCTAATGGAAAGAGAAATTTAACAATAGGGCTGGAGAGAAAAACTGACACCAGCTTAACAAGTGTGGGCCCATCTTGTTCCTTTTAAATGTTTTTAATGTACTTAATGTATAAATATTTTTCAGTGTTTAAAATGTTTGCAGTGGTGTGCACGGAGTGATGAGGAAATGCTGAATTAAATGTTCACTCCGCTGGCTCTGAGCACCATTCTCTTAGATCTGCCTCATCTCACGCACTAACGTCCGTGTCATGAAACACGTGTCAGAGAGGCACTTAGGGGCCGCCTCTCCAACCCAAAACAATTCATCCTCTAACATCTCTGGCTTTATCTGAAGATGTCTCACGACAGTGAACTTGCTACTTGTTGAAAAAGATCATCCCACTTTGGGCCAACTGGCAGGTTGAAATTTTTCTTTATCTTGGACTTAAACTTTCTATCAACTTGTCTTAGTTAATAATAGTAGCATTGCCTCATCTTCATACAATGATGTCAGCTTTTCAAAAATGTGAAACATTTTCACATTTTTCAGTCTTCACAAAACACTGTGAGGTAGACATCCTAGCCCTTATTATCTCAGTACTACAGCAGGAGGAGAAGCCTGCAGGACTTACCTGGGTCACCAAAGCCCTGTAGGAAAAGCCTGGAAACACCTTGCCCTGTTCAGACCAGTTGAGGCGGCTTTTGAACATTGTACGTATTGTGCTCTCTGGAACAAGATGAAAAATTCCCTTTCTCCTCCATGTCAGCCTCCCATCGCAGGAGGTGGCTTCCCCCAACTTCTGCCTTCAGGACAAGGTTTGTGGTGCTTTCCACCCTTGTCAAGCCCCTTTTCAACGTCCCTCTTAAAATCAGTTCCTCCACAGATTCAAGGTACAGTCTAGCAGAATATGGTGAACACACAGAATATGCCAAATGGGGAGGGGGGAGCCTCATGCTTCCCTTGTTCTGGTCACTATTTCTAATGCAAACTATTTATTTTGGGCAGGAGCCACATCACACCACTGATTCCAAACTTCTTGTAAAATAAAACCTTTGTTCTTACACAAATCATTAAGTCAGATTTTCCACCCCAAGTCCTTTCTTGGGAAGGACATGGAATAAAGACAAAGAAATGAAGGAAGGCAAAGAGAGAAGGAAGGTTGGTTTTTCTAACCAGTGGTTCTCCAACTTTAGCCTGCATTAGACACATCTGGAGGGCTTATTAAAACATCTATACAGTTTCTGATTTAATAGGGATGAAGCTGAAGCTGGGGCACAAGAATTTGCATTTCTAACATGTTCCTAGGTGATGCACAAGCTGCTGGTCTAAGGGCCACTCGGAGAACTACTGTTCTAGTCTCTATTGACGCAATTCATTTTTGAACCTAAATGCAAATTCCACATATATCTCCGTTAACTTTGAACTTCTTATCTGAGCTGGGGTTTTAGCATTTTAGAATCTCTCTGAACCTTGTTTGCTCTTCAGCCTCTAAACTATCCTTGCCATAGTACCAACCACTGTGCATGCAATGTCTTCATCAGCTTGATGATAACAGTATTAAACTGTATAGAGCCAAAGCCATAACCTGGTGCTGTATCCATAGTTACTTCTTTTCTGGTTGGCCTTGTTTTCTTTAATCAACACCTGTCTTGTGTTGTATACAGCAGAACAAAGTAGAACTTCACTAGTGTACGTAAGGTGTGAGGCCCAGTTTAAGCCAGAGTCCTGCCCATCTTTGCCGATCCATTCCATACCCTCTGTGGTTCCCTAGGTTTCTTTGAAGAACCCATGGTGCTTGCCAAGTGCCTTTGGAAACCATTAGTGTAGGTAAAAGGCTCATAGACTTTGAAGTTAGGCAAACATAAACCATCACTTCCTCAGTATGATAATGTTGCTGCAAATGGCATTATTTCATTCTTTTTTATGGCTGAGTAGTATTCCATTGTATATGTGCACCACATCTTCTTTATCCATTCATCTGTCAGTGTTAACTTAGGTTGCTTCCGTGTCTTGGCTATTGTAAATAGTGCTGCTATGAACACTGAGGTGCACGTATCTTTTCCAATTAGAGTTTTCTCCATATATATGCCCAGGAGTGGGATTGCAGGATCACATGGTAGCTCTATTTTTAGTTTTTTAAGGAACCTCCATACTGTTCTCCATAGTGGCTGTAGCAATTTACATTCCCACCAACAGTGTAGGAGGGTTCCCTTTTCTCTACACCCTCTCCAGCATCTGTTATTTGTAGACTTCTTGATGATGGCCATTCTGACTGCTGTGAGGTGATACCTCCCTGTAGTTCTGATTTGCATTTCTCTAATAATTAGGGGTGTTGAGCATCTTTGCAGGTGCACATGCCTGTCTTCTTAGAATACTGACCATATAGGATTAGAGGCCTACCCTAGTCCAGTGTAACCTCATGTAAATTTAACTAATTACATCTTCAACAAACCTGTTTCCAAATAAGGTCACGTTATGGGATGATGAAGGTCAGGACATCCACATATCTTTTTTGAAGGGACACAATTCAACCTATAACAGTAGGTGTTCATGCATTACTGTGGGTTGTGTATGTTCTGATGCTTGATCTGACGGGGAAGTTCTTCAAAGCAAAAAACACTCCTTTTTATTCTTCCACAGAATTTTTTCCACTGTAGTTTACACAGTCCATCCTTGGTAAATTCTTATTGACTAACAGATTTCATTAGAAAGACATATATGATCAAGTGACATACAAGCCCCTGAACAATCAGTCATTTATAGTGATAGAAACGACTTCTCAGAATTTTACACATACACATGGACTTTCACCTCACAGAGACTTCATAGATAAACAGACATCTATATCTATATATCCATATCTGTATCTATATCTATCTATGATGACAAAGAATCACCTGACAATGTAAACAATTTTATACGTATTTTACCCTTTCTACTTAACATATTTTGTTGTGGGAATGAAAATGACGAGAAAAAGCAAGAAAGTAGAATTTCCAGGTACTAGAAAGTGGGGTCTTAGAATCAGAACTGGGTAAACGGCTTCTCTTCCACTGAGGCGTAAACATAGCCCTTTGTCCCTGTTTAATTGCAGCCTCTTTGAACAGCGCTGGGTCACCTTGGGCGAGTCTAACAAACTGACACACTGCATGATTATCCTTCGGAAAGTGGCCTAACAGACCCAGCTCTTATCCTACTCCTCCTGTTACCACATCCTGTAATTGCCGTGGCTCCTTTATGACTGCATCCCTCTACGAGGTCATAAGGAATGCATACTTCACAAGGGCTTCACAAGAGCCTGCAGAGCACACACTTATGGAATACACATCAGCTTCCAAAGAAAGACTCACATTAAAAATACAGTCTCTTTGGAGCTGAGATATCTACATTATTATGACCCGATATTAACTCTTTCTCGTTACAGTACAACGTAACGTACATTGGTATGTTCCTGTATTACACAGATCCATGTGCAGTAAAAGTATGGCATACAGAGGTCTTTAATGACCTTTATGGAAATGACACCAGCAAGCTACACACACACACACACACACACACATACAGGAAAGCCTCTCCTCTGTGATGAAAACACTTCATAATTCCCTATTTTTTTTTTTTTTTTGCAGTACGGGGGCCTCTCACTGTTGTGGCCTCTCCCGTTGCAGAGCAACAGGCTCCGGACGCGCAGGCTCAGCGGCCATGGCTCACGGGCCCAGCCGCTCCGCGGCACGTGGGATCTTCCCGGACCGGGGCACGAACCCGCGTCCCCCGCGTCGGCAGGCGGACTCTCAACCACTGCGCCACCAGGGAAGCCCCATAATTCCCTATTTTTTCCTTCACTTTTTTCATTCTCCACACACGGGCCTTTGTGCTAACTGCACATGTGCATAAACAAGCAAATGCATCTCTACAGGTCTGAGGGATGAAGGAGTCCTTTGTGTAAACGGAAGTCTCTGTGATGCTGCAGCTCAACCTCATTCACAAGAGCATCAGATATAAATCACACAGCAGAGAAAACGATTCAACCAGACACAAGTCACATCCGCACAGGCAAGGAAAGAGGCATGTGCCGTACAACAGTCCATGGTGGGATCTGATGAGAAATGAAGTCAAGACCACAGGTCAGGTCAGTCCTTGGGACCAAACCACACAGCTCAGTCCTAAGGATGTTAATAATTACCCAGTTGTTTCCTACCACGGGGGGAATGAGTGTCCCCGACAAAACTTTGGGCTGCCATATCTTCTGATTTTCTCATTGGATATCCCCTTCCAATTCTGCTCTGACTAAACACAGACACACGCATACATAGGGAACACACTTCCAACCCCCTTTTCCTTCCTCCTGGCTCCCAACAACCCATATGACCTCTACTGTAATTCAAGTCCCTGCTTACCTTCAGCTGAGCCCTTTAATTTAGAGGGTGCGATTCTAAAGTAATGAATCTAAAAAAATAAAGAGCATGGTTTTCCGACCGTGTTTATGGGTTATCCAAGAGTATCAGTTTCATTACTGCATTATATATATATGTATTTGTCCTACATGGTTATTATTCACTTAACCAGACGTAGCTCTGAATAAGTAACAGAAAATGGGTAGCTATGAACATTTCTTTCTTCATTAATAGCTACAGAGGTATCTTTAAAACAAATCTAGCAGAATTTCCAAATCCAAATAATTGATGTTTCTCAAGAGTCCCCTGATGATGTTACACACTTATTTCCACAATGTTCCTTGTACTTAACTCTTTTTAAAAAAATTTTTATTGGAGTATAGTTGATTTATAATGTTGTGTTAGTTGCAGGTGTACAACAAAGTGATGCAGTTATAAATATATATATTCCTTGTACTTAAACCTTATTTTGAAATGTTTCTTCAATGTATTCAAAGACATTTATTGAACATCATCTATGCACCAGGTGCTGTTCAGGGAGATTATCTCTAGAGGTGGAGACAAGACCATAAACAAGATGAAGGTGCAGATCAAGTATAGCATGTGACAAGAGTATGGAGGAGAAATGTGGAGAACAGGGACGGGAGGTGTTGGGAAGAGGGACCCTGAGATGTCAGACAGGTTGGCTAGGAAGGTATCTGGGCAGGTGACATTCAAGGAAAGATCTGAAGGAATGAAGAGAGGGAGCCTTCTGGAAAATGCCACAGAGCACTGCAGGCAGAGGGAACGGCAGCCACAGGCTTTAGAAGGGGGTGAGCCCAGGGTGTCTGAGGAACAGCAAAGAGGCCAGGACGGGGGAGCCCCCTGAGTGGGGGAAGTCACGGCTTGGGGGGACGAGTGAGCAATAGGCCAGGGAAAGTGTCAGAAGGCACAGGAGGGCCTTTAGCTCCTGCGTGGAGTGAGGTAAGAAGCCACGACAGGGCTCTGACCAGGGGATTTGGATCGGACCAACGTCTCGGCAGAGATCGCCCTCACTGCTGTGTTGCAGACAGCCTCGAAAGTGGCCAGGGTGCAAACAGCGAGACGAGGCCACTGCGAAAGCCCAAGCAAGAGACGAGAACCCCTAGGGACCAGGGTAGTAGCAGCAGAGATGTGAGAAGTGGTTGGATTTCGGTTCCATCTTTTGAAAACTGCCATTAAATAGGAAAATCAACTTAATTACTTTTTATGTTCCTCTTATTTAGAACTTTGGCAGTTTTAAAAAGCCAATAGTGCCTTTCAAAATATCCAGATTTGTCCCCGTTGAAGGAATTCTCAATTATGTATTTGTAGGCTGTGAACACAGTTCTAGAACCCAAAGTTCCCCCAAAATATTCTGATTACTCTTGCTATCAGGAAATAAACACATATCCTCCCTTGGAACAACTTTTGCCCTGGTGGAGTTATAGCAAAGTTGACAGACATTTACAAGATGGAAATAAAACTACTGAAATCAATCCAGGAAGCAGGTGTCAAGCCTAATCGTGTGGTGGTGAGGCAGGCAGAGGTAGTTATGGGGCCAGGGATGAGGTAAAAAGACATCCCCACTGGGGTCAGTCACTCTGTAATGGTTTCTTCAAAAAGAAAAGCAAGACACATCACAGCCCCCAACTCATCGCAGCTGCCCTTGGAGTTTTTATAAAGCAAAGACCTAGAACGCTAACACCATGGCTCTTCCCATAATCCTGCTCTGCTCCACTGATCCCCGGAAATGCGTCAGATGACACCTCATCCAATCAGAGATGAATGACATCATCCAACCAGAGACAACTGACATCATCACGGAGTAGTTTTACCATCACAAACCCACTCTAGGGGAAGTATAAACCATGTTCTAGATGACCAGCAAAACCCTGGTGAAAATAATCCACTCCTGACGCAGCCAACGTGCCAGACACATTACAGCTGTGTTCTCCTCACAACAACTCATTAGACAAGAACTGTCAACCTCCAGTGGATGAAGAAAATCTGAGGCTCAGAGAGATGAGTGATTTGTGAGACCAGAAAGCTATTAAATAAAAAAGGTGAAAGGTGAACCCAGCGCTGACTGGCTGCAATATTCCTCTTCGTTCCTACCCAGAGCTACTCACCAGCAATTGAATGAGACCACCACACACAGAGTGAGTTGAAAATATTATCTAAGGAAGTCCTGAAGCTAACTTCTGGGGCAGCCACTGCAAACCCAGGACCCGCAGCAATAGGGGCTAAGGTGAGTTTTCATTACTAAGAGATTTGGAGCAGATCGTAAATTTAAGAGATTGTTTCTGATAAAAGTTCAAAGTCAGTGCTTTGGAAACAATAATAATCATAATAATAGTAACCATTGAGTCGACTAATATTGTGCTAGGAGTTTCCATGCATTCTCTCCAAGTAGGTGCTTTTATCCACATTTTACTGATACAGAAATCATCTTGGTGATGTGACTTCCTTAGACTCCCCAAGGGGGAAAGCCACACCTGGGACTCACACTAGCCCAACTCCAAACCCTGGACTCCTCCTACCAGTAGGGCAAAGCAGTCAACAGCATGGCCTTTGGGGCCAGACTGCCTGCGTTAGAATCCTGGCTCTGCCTCTTCCAAGTTGTGTGGCCTGGGCAAGTTCCTCAACCTCTCTGTGCCTCAGCGTCCTCATTTGTAAAATGAAGATAATAATAGTAACCACCTCATAAGGTTATTATAAGGATTAAATGAATCAATCTTTATAACGCACTTAAAATAGTGCCCAGCAGACAGTAAGCACTGCATGGGTTAGCGACAATTCTCAACACGGTTACTGAGCCACACTACGCAAAAGAACAGAGATGGGCTTCCCTGGTGGCGCAGTGGTTAAGAATCCGCCTGCCGATGCAGGGGACACGGCTTCGAGCCCTGGTCCGGGAAGATCCCACATGCCGCGGAGCGGCTGGGCCCGTGAGCCATGGCCGCTGAGCCTGCGCGTCCGGAGCCTGTGCTCCGCAACGGGAGAGGCCACAACAGTGAGAGGCCCACATACAGCAAAAAAAAAAAAAGAAAAAAAAAAAGAACAGAGAATTATTAGTTACCATTGCATGATTATTAACAGTTCTTTGAATACAGTGGGGAATGACTACTGTTCACACCATTTTTGGGGTCCTGTCTGCTCACAGCGTTCATAGGCTTTGGGTAACGTCATAACCTAATGCAAATGATAACCATCCAATTTCCTTACGAGGCGAGCATGTCATTCGATCAGTTTGCAAAAACCTGAGATATTAATAGCCTTGTACAAACAAAGTGTTTATTATATACCTCACGGCTTTTTTTAAAGTGGGTTACTATACCTCGTGTGTCTCCAACGTGGCGCCAGAGTTAGGATCAGTATTAAGGGGATTGTACGTTGTAAAATTCTGGACAACAGGAGCTCAGTATAAATTTTTTTTTCAGCAGCACTTTTTGCAAGTCAAATTTGACAGACAGTCGGGTTTCTTGGCTGTGACCTCTTTATATTTTACACACCCTGGGGCAATATGAGAGACGAAAGCTGAACTCTGTGTGTGTGCACGCGTGCACGTGTACAATGGCACATATACGCATGTGCATGCGCACGTGTTTGGGATGAGGAAAAGGTTAATTTTCATTAACCCCACTAGTGCTGTGGTCCTTGCAATGACAGGAACCTCACCCTTCATTTTGCAGCTTTAGAGTCCCTTAAAAAGCAGACCAGGGCTTCCCTGGTGGCGCAGTGGTTAAGAATCCACCTGCCAATGCAGGGGACACGGGTTCGAGCCCTGGTCCGGGAAGATCCCACATGCCGTGGAGCAACTAAGCCCGCGAGCCACAACTACTGAGCCCGCGAGCCACAACTACTGAATCCCGTGCGCCTAGAGCCCATGCTCCGCAACAAGAGAAGCCACCGCAATGAGAAGCCCACCTGTCTCAACAAAGAGTAGCCCCCGCTCACTGCAACTGGAGAAAGCCGCGCACAGCAACAGAGACCCAGTGTAGCCAAAAATAAATAAATAAATAAATAATAAATAAATAAATAAAAAGCAGGCCAAGGCCATCTACCTTGAATTATCACTGTAAAGCCTTAGGGGTTTGCATCGTTTAAAATCTTTCGGGCGATGAGATACAATGTCCATTAAAAGTAGCTGGGGATTCGCTCCTCTCCACTAAAATCTTTGTTTACTTATTTTGCTCCGTAAACATCAATTCACTCTTTCACCCTCAAATCTGAAAAATCATTGCATATGGACTATACAGCTTGAAGCCGAAGATAAATGGATATAAATGACTTAGGATTTAGCTGTTATTTTGTATAGCCTTGCAAGGGATCTCTAAAGATGAGATTTCATCACGTTTGACAAACCCACTACTGTACAAATGCAAATCCAACGAGGCATTAAAATCCAAGGATTGGGAATTCCCTGGTGGTCCAGCAGTTAGGACTCCACACTTCCATGGCAGGGGCACGGGTTTGATCCCTGGTCGGGGAACTAAGATCCCGCATGGTGCACAGCACAGCCAAAATAAATAAATACATCAATCAATCCATCCATCCCAAGGATTAAAGAAAGAGGTCAGAAAAAGCTGGAGGACAGATTTTATTTTACTTTTGTTCATCACAGGTCTGATAGAGTACTCTGTAGAGGGGGGAGTTCCTTTGTTAAGGCACAGGTGACTTCAACTGAAGCTGGACGTCCTACCTCTACAAAAATAAACACCACCATTGCCCCTCTTAAGGCCATGGTCGGGAAATCTAAGGTGCCTTGGAAATCCATCCCAGCACGTTTCATCCCAGCACATTTATCTTCTACTGATTAATAGGCAACTACCAGAAGTCTGTATTCTACCAAGATCTGACACCAACATTTGTGGCTTCACACCAGCCCCATGTGAGAAGGTGACATTTTTCTCCTGATGTATGATGTAGGATGTATGAACCCAGTATATCGCATTGCCTCCCAGGGAGTTCTTTTGCATGGTTTTTTTTTAGTGGTTTCAAGCTAATAAATTAATCGAATGATAACCTGGCAACTGACTTTGGCAGGTAATTCTGTAGAGAGCTCTTCCTCTTGGAGTAATCAAAGACTTAGAAGTCAAAATCTAAGAGATGACGAGGAAGGAAGGGAACTAACCCAGGTTGACTGCCAACTCTCCATCCAACAGTTATATACACTGTTTTATTTCACCCTTACAATAAACAGCAAGTGAATTGGAATTATTAAAAAAAAAACTTGGATCACAACGCCCATACCAGTGAACACTACACCATGCTGTCTCATTAAGGGTGACTAGTGAGCGAGTGAATAAAAGAAAATGCTGTGCATAGTAATTAACCAAACCTGCTCTTATCTCAATCTGATGCATTCAGATATTCCTGCTATAAATATTGTTGGGCTCAAAGAAATCTCTTGAGTCAGGCACATGGTGTATTGGAATTATCTGCCTGTCTACCCAAGGAATCCAAACAAGATGGCAGACTGCCCCCAAATTCTCACAGCTCCCTTTCTGGAAGGAATGAGTTCTGAGGCATTCCTCTGGATTCTCCAAATTTTGTTCTAGGAGTCCCTTGGGTATATCTCTATTAGTGGAAAGATGGTACTGTTGAGACACTATTTACACGTCTGTTCCTCCACCAGACCCTGAGCAACTGGAAGGCAGAGTCTGAGTCTGATTTATCTCTAGATGGCTGGCACCAGTTCTGGTGCCAACGCTAGGAGGTGCTCACTTGGAGTTTGCTAACTACGACGCCATACAGTGGGTTAGTGGGGCAGATTAAAGATGGCTGCAACTTCTTTGACACTCCTCCCATCAAGAGTTGGGGTCTATTTCCTTTCCCTTTGAATCTTGGCTGGGCTGTAGTTCATTTGATCTATAGAATAAGGTGAAAATGATGCTCTGCTAGTTCTGGGCCTTGTTTTTAAGCGGATTGGCAGCTTCCGCCTTGGACACTTGGCCCCTTGAGCCTCATGTAAAAAGCCTGACTACTCTTCTGGGAAGGTTTCAGGATACATCCTGAAACCATTTAGAGAGGAGGAGGGGCTCAGTCATCCCATCCAAGCTCCAAGCTTATGAGCAAACTCATCACAGATCCTCCAGACCAGACCAGCTGCTACCTGAATACCATCAAGTGACCCCAGTCAAAGTCACATGGAGCAGAAGAACAGCCCAGCCAAGTCTTGCCCAAGCTTCTGACCCTTAAAAGTCAATAAAATAATTGATATTCGAGGCGATGAAATTTGGGGGTAGTTTGTTATACAGTGACGAGATCATCGAAACATTACAAAGGTACAAATCTTATTATCCTAGAGGTGGTAAAGTTTTAAATGAACAGTAAATAGACTCACAGACAGAGAAAACAAATTTTTGGTTACCAAAGGGGAAAGGGAGGGGGGCAGGAATAAATCATGAGTTTGGGATTAACACATACACACTACTATATATAAAATAGATAACCAACAAGTTGTAAATCAACTATATTTCAATTAAAAAAGAAAAGAATTGGGAAATAAGTGTGAAAAGGGTGTAAGCTGGTGAGAGGAAGCTAGAAATAGCTGGGATTTCCAAGGCCCTCTGAGGTCAGCACCCCTAAACATAAGTATTTTTTGGTGGTCTCACATGGCCACGAGGTCATGGGCACCCTTACGTAAGTTATTAATTTCTTGGTGCTTCATTTCTTTGCTTGTGAAATTGGGGACTTAGCCCCCTCCGAGATGACAGATACCCTTGCTCTTGTTGGTGATATTCAATTGAAGAAGTTTCCCCTCTCCTATTTTTTTTCCCTCTCGTAACTCTGGGCATGATTTTAATCATAAATACAAGCACAACTTAATCAGAGAAAGATGTATTCCATCTTCCAAATGTGCTGAGAGCTCTACTAAATACTAGTAGGTTCAAAAGCATTCCCAGAGCACTGGAGCTTTATCGGAACATATTTCAGTAAAGGCTGCCTTTGTCATAAATCTCTAAAAATGTGGTAAGGGTCACTCCTATTTGGAAAAATGTTCAGTTTTCCTCTTTTTTGCCCTCTTTCCCTTCCTATCAGAAGGCTTCATCCCTTTCGTATTCCCTCTGACACTGGTGTACATCTGAAGTCATACTATGATCACACCAGTATACGCTCTTTAGAGCCTGTTAACAGAAGTCAGAGGTAGCAGGAGGACAGTGCGGTTTTATGTTACCACCATTCATCACAGCTCTGACAGACTATTCTGTAGAGGGGAGAAAAGTGAGAGTCGCCTTGCCAAACTAAACATGATTTCCACAGAAGCTCGGGTATCCTGACTCTCCCAGGCAGGGAGAAATCAACAGATGCACAGCCCTGGACAAAACTAACTCTGAACTCACTCCCGGAAATGCTATCTTAGGTCTTTCTAGCCTGGGATTCGGACTCTAGAAAGAGGACCTATATACATTTTATGGGACAGAATGACCCCTAAAACTTGGGATATGCCTTAAATCTGTGATTCCCAATGGAGAATGGAGAATGATCATATCTGAATCATGAGGAGAGCTTTTCGAAACCACGTCTGTCCAGAGGCAAATCTTTTCCTCTCCAGGGAGAATCAGAATCTCCAGGAAAGGGACTGTGGACAGGCCTTGTAGAAGCTCCCCCAGGGCATTCAGAGGTGGGGAAGCACCTCCTGCACCCACATGTGAGCTTGTCCACGCGCGCGCGCGTGCACGCACACACACACACACACACACACACACACACACACACACGCTCCCCCTGCTTAAAATCGATGCCCTGAGGAATCCTAATAAATCATCCATACAATCATCTAACCCTGAAAACCTATTCCTAGTCATCCTATCTCTCTTCCTCTAGGAAGCAGATTGTCAACCCTGTGGCCAGTAATACAGTAGTCAAAGGGAATCTAGAAATTTCAGAGGCTTTGTTCTTCTGGATAGTTGAGCTCTCCACATAGCTACAGATCTGTCCATTTAAGCACTGAGTATTTTATTTTCCAAAATAACATTTCAGCAATTTTGCCTAGAAAACCCTCTAGTACCTTACGGCACGTGTTCAGTTACCTGAATATAATTTAGCCTCACCTGCATAATTGAAAGCCGTTTTTGTAAGCATCAATTTCTGTCCTGGGACTTGAAGAGGGAGTTTATCACTGTAGGCCACAAAGAGTTCCAAATGCATGGAAGGCAAGTGGCACGTTGGAGAACAAGCCAAAGATGGGACTCCAAATCAAAAGGCCACAAGCAGATGTCAGAATCCAGATAGGGTGCCACAGAGATAAAGACTGGGTTAACCACAAACAGGATAAGGTTTAGGAATATTGTTTATACAGGCACTGCATTCTATGACTTGACCGTCTGGGCTGGCATCACTGGGGTGCACAGGCAAACATCTCAAGTCTAAAGGGTCATCTCCTCCTGTCAGAGTGTCTTCCCCCAGCACTCCTTCTAATCCAGTGCTTTGAATTTCTTGTGGTCCCAGAGAGAACCAAAGGCTGCCTTTCCGGTGAGTCAGCTGTGTGTGTGCGCGCGCACCGCACCGTGTCTTCTGTGAGGGTGCTCAGGGATCTCTCTGACTTACTACCTGGACTTTGGCTGTGTTTCAGGAGGTTGGATTGCTGCATAGCTGAGCTCCAGATAGATAAGGAGATGTTATTCTTCCTTATTTTCCTCTAAAACTAACTCCTTCCTGGATCCCGTGTTCAGTGTCACTGAACAAGCCCAAGGTCATGTTCTCCATACAGTGAGCTTCTGTTCTGGGCTGTATCTTTTCCAACTGTGGGGCTTTAACTGGAGCAGAGCCTGCTGCTTGTGTCATGGGGTGGCCAGGGCTGCAATAACTTCTGGGAAGGTACATAGCCACAGAGGACTCACTGAGGTCCTCTAAATTACCAGCCTCCAGGGACAGATCCCCTCCCGGGGAATGAGATGGCCTCTGGGAGGAAGACAAACTATCAGTAACCCGCTATCAGAGGCCACTCCTCGGAGCAAGGTCAGAAGCCAAAGAATAGCGGTGACTTAGTAGCTTACGTTACAGGCAACAAAATCTAACAGGCCTTGCCTTCAATTAACTGAAGTCGCGTAACTGAAACAGGGCCAGAGAGAACAATCTATCTGCACAGAGAGGCATGGACGAGAGACTTAATTGAAAAAGAAGAAAAAAGAGGACAGGGAATCATGTTTTTGTTTTTATTTTTCAAATCACCTTGCAATATCTCTGGCTACCTTTGATCAAGCTGCTTTTTCAGAGAACTCCGTCTTTGCTTTCCCTCCTAATACCACTCCACCCTCTGGCCGGCCTAGTTTCTCTTATTTTTCTTCTATTCTGGCTGATATTGAGGCAAAGAGGTAGGGAAGGATTTGCTACAAACAGCAAATGTGGTGAAGAGTGAGTGCTTGAGAATCAGAGCTGGACCTGGATCCCAGGCCCGCCTCCTCCTGGCTGTGTGACCCTGGCCAAGTGACTTAATTTCTCTGTGACTCAGCATCTTTCTCTGTAAAAAAGAGAAAGAATCCAGTAGAAGAAAGAATATTTGAAATGAGTGAAGGTGACCCAGAGGTACGAACTTCCAGCTGTAAGATGAGTAAGTTCTGGTGATGTAATGCACAATATGGTGACGCTAGTTTGTAATAGTGTATTAAATATTTGAAATAAGAGAGTAAATCTTAAAAGTTCTTACCACAAAGGGGAAAAAAAATGTGACTGTGTGAAGTGGTACATGTTAACTAAACCTGTTGTGGTGATCATTTTGCAATATATACATATATCGAAACCTTATTCAAGGTTGTACACCTTGAACTAATACAATGTTATACGTCTGTTATATGTCAAGAAATGAAAAAAAAAAAGATACCTCATCATGCAAACTTCACAGGAGAGCTGTGGATACAAATGGAGGCAATACTTATAAAGGGCTTAACAGAGGGGCTGGTACACAGAAAGCCGACCCTGTCTGATACTCTTAGAACGCGCAGTAAGATTTTAAGGTCTCCACGGAGAGGTCCCTGAGGATCTAAGCAAGAGCTACTTTTCATGAACACACATGTAAACTGGTACTTGAAAACTGTTTTAACAACTTCAGACTCATTCTCAGAGGTTCTATGTACAATGCTTATTTGTGTGGGAATTTTTCCATTTTCCCAATAAATGCAAAGAAAAGTCTTATCCAGATTACCAAAATTTCCAAATGTTTACAATCCAGGACAATTAGAGGTCTCCACATGCAGAAGTCAATTCCTTTCATTCCCTCAAGGAAGCACGCTTTTTAGTCATATTGTCTCACATGCCTCCTCCTTAACATTGGGGTTCTCGGGTCTGTTCTTATTCAGTCTCCCTCTCCATATCTTCCCTGGAGGGCAACACTCCGCCCTAGTCTCTCCTCACCTCCTGGCACTGAGTACCATCTCTTTGGTACCCTCAACAGGCCCCTTCAAAGGACACCCTGTTTTGGTACAAGAGGCTCCTTCTGTCAAGAATGACCATCCCTCATCCTGTTTTAACAGATGCTTCTTGAGGACCCACCCAAACGTCAAGTCCCTGGTGAAATCTTTCCAACTCTGCCCTCTACAGACACTGTTCACATGACACTATGACATATTCACTATGACCTGATCTGACTCCCTTGCCCAACTCAGGGCTTTCAGAGCAGTGCTTTCATGTGTATCAGATCCCCTAAAGATCTTGATAAAAATCTAGATTCTGATCTACATTCTGTGCATTCTGATTTGGTAAGACTGGGCTGGGGCCTGAGATTCTGCATTTCTCCCAGCTCCTAGGTAATGCCGATGCTACTGCCCGGTAACCCACGTGAGTAATAAACTGTTAAGAACATCTCTCACATCTCAGTAACTTGGTATCATCATCATCATCACCATCATTATTACCATCATCATCATCATCATCATCATCATCATCATCACCACCACCATCATCATCATATCATCACCATTATCATCACATCATCATCATCATCATATCATCATCATCATCACCGTCATATCATCACCATCATCATCTCATCATCATCATCATGACATCATCATCATCATCATCATCACCACCACCAACATCATCTTTTGACACAGCTGCCTAGCAACTGTACTTAGGGAGATGAGATGTCAGGGCTGCCTGAAATCGTGGCGGACAGTGGTGAACAGAGGATGTGCATCTGGTGTGGGATGGACTACAAAGTGCGGGTAGAATCAGAGAGGAAAAGGAGGCAGGATGAGGTTAGTGAAGAGACAGGAGGTAGCAAAGAGAGGAAGAAAAGAGAGTGAAAAAGATGGAGAGAGACACAACAGGAAGGAAGTGACGAAGGAAGAAAAGGAGAAAGGGATGGCCATCAAACGAGAAAAGAAAGGTAGCTGACTTCCCTCCTTGGGGTGGGACTGGTCCTACATCATCTGACTTTACAGAGTAGGGGGTGGACTTCTGGACTTGAGCCCTCCCGAGGGTGGGCACTCTAGTCATTCATGCCCAGAGCTTCCCCCCTTCACTCTAAATGTTCTGCCTTCCTGAGCAAGTGAGGAATGAACTGTCACTGTGAGAGGAATAATAAACGAGGGTCTATGTCATGATTATGCGTGTAGAAAACGGCGCATCTCAGTTCAGAAAATCTCAGTCTGTAGGAAGTCCTTTATCCTAAGACTTCAAACTGATTGTCCATTCAAACAACCCAAACAAGTTACCTGATACAGTTCGATCCGTTGTTCAGGCACTCTGGCTTTCGGGTTCTGTAAACGGAAGACTCTGAACTCTGCCTTCACCAAATTGGAAGCATTCTTCTCCATGGCGGAGACGTCAAATCGGACAATTCTGAAGTAGGGTCTGTAGAAAGTGGGCGGGATGGCATCTGTAAAAAGTTAGGGCAATCATTCAAAATGATAAAAATCCATTGTTCTCTCACAAAAGACCACGCAGCATGAGATAGTCTTAAGAAACCTTACGGGAAATATCTACAGAATGATTTCGTTTCCAATGGCCAATTTAATATCATTAACAATTGAACCAGAAAAAAAAAAAATAAACATCTGCATTTGGTTACAGGAGCAGCCGATTAATAGAGATTAACAAACCACTTCCAACTCCATTTGAGGCTATAAAGTTAACCCTCTCCTTTGAAAGCTGACAGAGTGGTGGAAAACCCTAGATGGTTATAAACTGGAACAAGTTCATGACAGTGGATGCCTGGAGAGAGCCGTCGGGCTTGCATACACTTTCATCAGTTGTGCCAGGAAAAGATCTCCTAATGGCAAGCAGTTTGCCCATGTATTTTTTTTCCTTGAAATTTTGGCACTCAAACACTCTGCTCTCTCCAGCTTCATGGACTGCATCTTTTTTGGCTTTGATAATTTGGTCTTTCACATACATAGGACCAAATACACCCTCTAGACAAGTTAGGGTGAGGACATTTGAATAAAAATACACAGATACTGGCTATACCAGGCCAGTTTTAAAATTCTTTATCCGGCATAAATGTCCATTGGTGGGAGGGAATCCTAGCTAATGAAGAGAAAAAAAAAATCAAACCAAATGCCTTCTGTTCTGAGCCATGAAAAATACAGAGATGCAGAAAGCCTACAGCAATTTGAAGTTCATGGGCTGCTAGAATTTTGCTGTTATTTTGTAGTAACCTTGTCATTGCCTTTGAATATGCAACTTGCAGTTACCCCCAAACCAAAGCAAGTCCAAATTCTATCCGCATACTTCATATACAACACCGATTTATTAAGCACCTACACTGGGCAGGCCACCTGTCACAGGTGCATTCCTACAGTATAGGTAGAATAGGTATATTTCTACAATACTCTTCCAAAATCTCCTGCAAACTTACTTTCATTATTCTGGAATGTTCCATCCAACTCTGGTGGCTCCATGATTTTCTACCCCCTCCTCAATTATGTCACTTCACTGCAACATAATCATTCATTGTTTTATGGCTTCTTACAAGTGTTTTTATTACTTCATTATTATGTTTGCTTATTTTGTTTCCCCATGAAATCTTAAGAATCTTGAGGACTAACCATATTTTCCAGGTCTTTCTTTTTCCCCATCTACCTAGGACAGGGCTCCGCACACGCGGAGTTCACCAAATATCCACTGTTTACGAAGTTGGTCATCAACAGGAGTCTTGAAAGGCATCTGGCTATTGGCAAAAGACTAGCTTCTTATTAAACAAGTGAACCGTCCTGCTGATCTTAAAACAGAAATAATACCTTTTGTGATTTCCTGGGAAATCCATGCCCTGACAATTACACTGAAAAAAAAAAAATGCTAGGAACACACCAACATTTCCTCATCTTAAGAGCTCTGAACTCTTTTTTCCCTCATAGAGGCTTTTCCCCATCCCTTTCCCATGTCCTGTGGCTGCTGGAAAGCAGCTCATGGGAAAGTGGTGAATTTCAAACCATGCTCTGCTCGATGACTGCTTCACAAAGGACTGTGTGAATTGAAGCTTTGGAGCTCAGAAGCCTCAGAGACAAAAACAAACAAGCAAGCAAACAAAACCCCCCAAATCTAAAGCGCCCATGTTTCAGAGAAAAGAAGGTATTCATGCGGACACGGGGATGGCCCGCTGCATCACTACCGTGAAATACTTGGTGGACAGTTTCAGGCAGACAAACATTCACCCGGCCAGAAAGGTTTGGGGAGCCCCCTAGCTTAGCAATTTGCAAAGGTAGCTGCAAGAACAAACTGACCTTTCTCTCCGCTGGAACGTGCCCAGCCCAGGTGATTGGACAGGCTTGTCCCATCCTGATCAGCTCAGCTGAAAACAGTCTGGGGGCCCAGGTAGAGAGGCCTGGGGAGGGCTGGGGCCAGGCCTCCTGGCTTCACACACTCTCTAGTTTGGCCAGAACCTTCCACAGGCCTAGTGGCTGCATTCAAGTTCGCATGGCCTCCCCAATAGACAGCAGAAGCTTCAAACATGCTTTGAAAGAGCATCCTGAAAGCACAAAGCTGCTTCAGTGCATTTCCTGTCATTAGCAAGAGTACACATCTCATTGGTTTTCTCCCTCTTATTGGAACCCCCTTCAGGCCTGTGTTACTTCCACAGACACCCATCATTCACACCCGCCAACCCCAACCTTATCCTTCCATCAAGTTTGTAAATAAGTGCTCCTGAGATTTATTTTTATTCTCTTTTGTGTTTATTAAACTTTGAACAGTTTTTTTCCCTGTCTGGTCCTCTGCCCATAAACACACTTTCTTTTTATGGCCGCTTTGGACCACGAGGTCAATTTTGTTTCTCTTTCTTCTAAGCAAATCATCCAATGATCCTGTCCTAGGCTTTCGAGCTTTGAAGGGGTGTTTGCAAATATTTACAGGAATCGCTTGATAGTTAAGTACGTTGCTCTGCTCTGCTCCCTATACCCTGGCAAACAGCCCTCCTCCCCTCTGGCCATTATAACCATTTTGGCGGCTTCAAATGCCTGATAATACAAATCCACAGTTGTGGTTCTTGCTTTATAAGTCGAAGCAGTTAACAAAGGAGGTGAAATGGCAGCCGAGCATTCCCCACCAGCACGTCGTCGGCTTTGGTCTTGTGACCACAGTGAAGGGACCGGGCCAGCAGGACACGGCAGCTTTTCCCACAACCCTGCTCCAGCACCTGAGAATGGAAGCTCACTGGATAAAGACTGGTAACTAAAGAACTGACTACCACTTCTAAGGGTCAGCCCCAGCTGTCCCTGGCTGCCCTCTGCTATGGGTCACCAGTCCCCTGCCTGGCTGAGGAACTTGAGCGACTTGCCAAATATCCTTACGTTTGGGGAAAAAACTAAAAATCACAGCAAAGTGCTGGGGCCTAGCCTGTGACCCTGCCCTTACCTCATAAAGGCTTTTGGACGCCTGGTGCAAAGAGCTCAACGTGGCCCCCCTACACCCAGCCTGGATGCTGAGGCTCATTTCCGGGGCTCGGAGTGGCTGGGTAGGTAATTAATGGCTTGGGCAGCCCTAATCCAGCCATCCAGACTTGGAGGGATGTAGCTTTTTTTTCCACCTTCTCCAAGAACTCATTTCCCCCTTTGGAATGGGACATGTCTCTAAAGGCCTCTGGAATTCTGATCCAGTTCCTACCCCATCGCCAGGTAGTCGGGGACTCGTGCTTGACCTTTGCTAACTTGCCCACGCTCATCCCAGTTTTTTTTTTTTTTTT
>NW_006799689.1:788296-803230 GCF_000442215.2 Lipotes vexillifer
GGGGCACGAACCTGTGTCCTCTGCATTGGCAGGCGGACTCTCAACCACTGCGCCACCAGGGAAGCCCTCTTCCAAGTTATTGATTAGCTCATTTGTAAATCATCTTCTCCTTGTGTTAGCACCCTGCGGTCAGGAATCTTCACTTAGAGTTCTTTGGTTCCCCATGGCCCAGGGATGGCTTCATGGGCATGTGACCAGCGTGGTGGTACCGGGTCCCAAGCTCAGAAAAGCCTCACACTGGAGTTTGATGCTCTTTGGTCACCATCTTGAGACCCTCAATCATTTCACCTTTGAATTTAGGCTTCGTACGTGAAGCCTGATGGGACAACGGTGCACGTGCAGGGGCATGGGGCCTCACTCATGTGCTGGTCCACCCTCCGGTCACCTCCAGGCCTCCCCCGGATTGGCGCTCAGCCCCCTGCCCCTCGTGCCCAGGACAGCCGACATCAGGCGCCCACACCTGAACATCTCCGGGCAGGGCATGGGGGCGGCTGTTTCAGCTGAGGCTGGCAGCATATTCAGAGGCAGCCCAGTGGGAGAAAGTAGCTAGTCCTTCCACAGTCACATACAGTTATAGGATCTGAATGCAGTGGGACCTTTAAGGCCATTTGAATTTTAACCCCAAATCAAAAAGTCCTAGCTATGGGGCAACAGGGACATCAGTGGGCTTTTCTGAGCCTGTTTCTTCATCTATATAAGGAAGTAAATAATTTCCTATCTCATATGTATTGACTCAGGTTGTCAGTTCACACAAGCGAGCAGACAGAACATTCAAGAACTTGGTCTTGCACAAATTTCCCCTCTAAAATGTCCCTTCCTATCCCCCTTTCCATCCTGCAACAGAGATGCTAAATGGTTCTTGGGCCTTCCTTGAATGTCCCACCGAGAGAGAACACTCTCTTACCACCTAACTTAATTAGAAGAGAAGGGACAGAAGCAGCTAAGTGTCCTGGGACAGTTTATAAACGACTGAACAAAAACCAAAGAAAGGTCTTACAACATCACCAATACGTGAGGAGCTCTGACAGAAAGTGTAGATTTGGAGCCTGAAGGAAATACCCTAAGGATGTCCAGAGCTCAGCCTTTAGGGAGGCAAGGCTTCGATCATCTATCCTGAATCTGGTAGCAGGTTGAGCTAGATGGCCACCCAGCTCACTTGCAGCTCTGCCATTTCATCATTCTCATTTTGATATTCTCCATGGATGGAGCCTCCAAAAAGTGTTTTTCCTCCCCTAAATTTTACATTAGATGACTGTCCCTCACCACCTGCTTTAGAGTCACATGGGGGGCTTATGAATATGCTTATTACCTGCCTCTATCCGAGACCTACCGTGTGAATCCCAGGTGATTCTGTTTTACATCCAGATTTGATAACATCTGCCCTAGACAATGTCTAACCATAATGAACCTGGCCAGGCTTCCCTTCCCTTCAGCGTTATGAACTAGTTAGGGACGAATAAAATATGTCTATCCCACCATCCCCTCCCTAAAAAAGAATGGCCTGGTCTCACTGCAGCCTCAGAATTTACTTCACAATCCCCTCCCATTTTCTAATAGTTTTATATGCTTCACGTCTGCTAAGAAGGTGTTTTTAATCCCCATTTCACAGATTCAGAAATCAAGAGCAAGAAGAGTGAAATAACTCCTGGCTAAGGGCAAGGCGAAGCTGGCCTGTCAATCAAAAGCTCTGGCTTTTCACCACAATATCCTGCCTTCCGTGCAGAAGAGTCCCCTGAGTCGAAGACATGAATCCCACCCCAGGCAGGAAGACCAACACCCTCACTGGAGCACTGTTGCAAAAACGGGCACAAAGAAGTAACTCCTGCATAACTAAAGATCTGTTAGACCTTGCAGTAAAGCTCCAGAAACTTTAATGTAAGGCCCAGTATTTTCACCGATACTCCTTAAAAGAATGGCTCTGGTTTGGAGATCTGGGGCTTGTTCATGCGGAAGTTCCCCCCGAGAGGCACTTTGCTAATACTAGGACTGCCCAGGATCATCTGGACGCCCGTACAAGATGTGCCTGGTGCCTCTATCCTCAGTAGCATCCACTGGCTCTCATCCCCAAGCTCTTCAAACAAACAGAACAAACTCTTCATTCCCCTTTCCAGAAATGACTGCACTTTTCCTACAGCTCTGCAGTAATTGGCGTGGACTCTTGACAGTGCTTAATGGGTGTAGTGGCCCCTCATTCCTGACATCCCCAGCTTTGAGGTAAGTAGTTTGGGGTTCATTAGACATTCCTCAGAGAGCAGCAAGAAAGCAACCCCGCCACATGACCGGAGGGCAAGAAACGAGCTGCTATTTGTATGTGCACGGACACAGCCAGCAAGAAACCAAGACAATTGTGTTTGGGGGCTTTCTCAAATTTGTCTTGGCACACGGGAGATAGATTTGATTTCACTACCACATCCCAGACACTGCTGACATTCAAGTCACAGCAATTTAACACAAAGTGACTGAGGAATAAACAGCGCATCACCAGTGGTCTCTGATGTTCTCCCCGGCCATCCCTCCTATTAAATGTAACCCAGCACTGGAGCATCTGTGATGGAAAGTGGGTGTCTCCGAGCAGGGGACAGACCTAATGTGCTGCTGGCAGTTGGGAGTCACTGTGTCAGCATCAGCTTATGTGACTTGGCCTTCATCGAACTGCTATTTGAGTCTGTGCACACTGTCAGCAGGACTGTTTTGGCCCCTTCTTACACAAAACCAAAAAAAAAAAAAAAAAAAAGGTAAAATCACAGTGATGCTGGCCCACAGTGGTTGGTTTTCTTGAACTATGACAGACACGGTGTTTCTAGTGTCTACTGCAAAGTTTCCATCACCTTCATAAAAACCCCACTTATGTGGAGACACCTATTTTGTTTTGATTCTTCTATGTTTCTCATCGTGCTCAGGACTGTGTATGGAGAGGGCACCTGGACCCGCTTTTGTGGGCAGGTGGACCACAAATGGGACATATTCCTTTGGAATGACGTCACAGTGGGAGGCTGTCCTCTTGGTTGGAGTAGGTGATTGAAGCCATTCTTCTCTGCCATTGTCTCATTCTTTAAAGCACATACAACTCTCTTGTTTTTTTTCCTCGCTCTCTCCTTATTTTCTCTCCTTCCTTTGCTCCATTTCCTTTCTCTCTTTTCTTACTTCTCTTCAATCTGTGCTTCTTTTTCTCTAAAAAAAAGCGGGGCGGGGGGGCGCTTCCCTGGTGGTGCAGTGGTTAAGGATCCACCTGTCAATGCAGGGGACATGGGATCAAGCCCTGGTCCGGGAAGATCCCAAATGCCACAGAGCAACTAAGCCTGTGCACCACAACTGCTGAGCCTGCGCTCTAGAGCCCACGGGCCACAACTACTGAGCCTTCGAGCCACAACTACTGAGCCCATGAGCCACAACTACTGAAGCCTGCACACCTAGAGCCCGTGCTCCACAACAAGACAAGCCACCACAATGAGAAGCCCGCACACCACGAGGAAGAGTAGCCCCTGCTCACCACAACTAGAGAAAGCCGCACACAGCAACAAAGACCCAACACAGGCAAAAATAAATAAATAAAATAAATAAATCTTTTTTACATGTTAAAAAAAAGGGGGAAGGGGCAAAATCGCCATGATTTTGGTCCACTAATGGCCTTTAAAGAGGCCAATGACCTCATGACATATTTATCCACACAGCTATTCTAGAACCCAGCAATGGCTCCCAACAAGGTCAACAGAAAGAAGGCAATATGCATCGATTCCACTAACAAGTTAAACTTGGAAATGTAGGATCTCGCCCTTAATCTCTTAATGGATGAGAAGCACCCTTTATTTTTAATCTCTTTCTACAGATTGAGAAACGAGTAAAATCTTGCCAGACTTACACCAAACACTGCCAAAATAAAGATGAAAATGTACCCTCTCGGACATTCTCGCTCACCGCTGCAGAGAGCCTTCTCAGCCCAGAACAGACAAATTTCAACATTCCCCTTTCCAGAAACGACTGCATGCTCCCTGCAGCTCCAAGATGATTGGTGTGGACTGTCTGACATGCTTAATGGGTGTAGTGGCTCCTTAGTAGCCTGAAAATCTTTCTCTAAGCTTTCTAAAATTATAGCAGTGATGCACATAATGGTTATTGCGTGTCTTGTACCGGGAGCTCGTCTCTGTGTTGTCTGTAAGCTTCTTGCTTGTGGCCTAACTTCTTTGTCAGGCAATCGCCTAATTACTTTGAGGCACTGTGCTGCTTTCCTGCTCTGCCCTGAAGCTCAACTAATACGCAACAGGGCACACCCTGCTAGGATTGCAAGCTATTTACCAACTTCACCAAGTGGGACAGGCTATTACTGCTAATGTATTAAATTCATGACTTGGGAGTGAGTGAAGGTGAAGCGGAAGAGATGGTCTGGATTATCTAGTTTGAAAAGGAAAAAGCAAATACAGCAAACGTTCATTCTCTCTGAAACTCTTCATTGCACTTAGAAATGAGAACACATAAAGGGTTTGCCTGGCACCTATTACTGGTATCGAATTCCTCTTACTGCAGTTTTCTCTGCAAGACAAGACAAGACAGTCTCTCCCAGAACTCCTTCAGTGACGGAGAACTCAAACGTAGGCAGATGACCTACTGCAGTCTCTGACAGCTCCGACTGTACAGAGTTCTTCCCTATCTTGGGCTGAGATCTGCTTACCTACGAGGTCTGCCCACTGGGTCTGGTTCTGCCACATAAGATGATTTACCCCCTTTCCACCTGACCCTACTCAGAAATTGTGAAGCCAAATCTCATGTCTCCCTGCCCCCATCTCTTTTCTTTTCTAAGCTAACATTCCTATTTCCTTTTCTTATTTTTCGTGAGAGCCTTTTACCTTCGTGGATGGTCTCCTCTTTGCTCCAATTTTCAAATCAGACCCTTAAATCTGAACATAATTCTCAAGGCAGAATACAGTAGAACCTTCCTCATTGTGGAACTTATACTTTTATTAATACATCCCAACTGTGAATGATTCTCATTCATTCTCATTCTCTCTCTCCCTCCCAACTGCCCCCCCACACACATTCTCTCTCTCTCTTTTTAACCTTTGTACTCGTATCATACTTTCTATGTGTTTTGAATGCATAATAAATGAGACGTCTTGGGTCTTTTCCACACAGCCTGTTTTGCAGAGGTCATTATCTTATGTTTTATACCCTGAGGCTTTTTTGTGTGCAAATTTTACAATATACCCCGATCCAATATGTACTTATTTGATTTGACTCCTCTTTTCAAATATGCTGAGATGGATTTGACGTCTGATTTGGCGAACCTGAGCATTCATTTCTTAAATAACATTGCAGAGGGCAGAGTCTGAAAATCAGAAATGTTCTTTATGCTGAATGCCAGTCCTGAACCCCAGCTAGAAAGATGGTCGGGAGTAAGAATTGCTTGAAAGGAATTTTTAGTTATCAGATATCTTTATTAGCATTTCAGTAGATGGTCATTCAGTACCTTAAAAAGAATACTAGAGTTTCAAAAGATGGTGCTTTCTTAGGGTTAGTAGATGTATTCATTAAGGGTGTGGACTCTTCCTCCATCCTGTTTGTACTGGCAACACAGCTATGGGCAATTAAGATATGGGAACATACAGGAATTATAGGAATCCAGATGAACTGTGGCATGACCGAGTGCTGGAATGGAGCCACAGGTGTTATGCTTGTTTTAAGAATTCATGTTCATTTGGGTGCTAAGCAGCTTTCTGTTCAAGGTCGGGACACCACTTGTGAGAGGAGAAAAAACAGTCTTTAAAGTAAGAATCTCCACGGCAAAACTAGACCACAGCTAAGTACTTTGAAATGTTTGAGTGTATCTTATTTTTATTTAATTATCTGAGGGCAAGCCCTACCCTTTAGTTTCAATCTCATGACTTTGGTGTATAACATGTACAAATTTTCCTCTGCTCTTAGGGCCACTGGGAGAGAAAACTGACTAAATAGTAGCAGCCAGGACATCCAAAGTGTGAGTCCAACTGGTCCCAAGTTACTTTACACCCCAGCAAAGAAAGAAGGCACCGTCATTTTTGAAAATGGAAGGAGAATTCTTAAGGGGGAAAAAAAAAAAAAAGAGTTTCTCCTCTTTGGGGAAGCTTCAGCTCTGTCTTACAGCTCTCTCTCTATTATCTTTTGAAGGCTTCAGAAGCCTTAGTGGCAGGGGTCAAAACTCAGGTGCTTTCTGAAGCTTTCCCCACTCTCTTTTCTCACTGGCGGTTGTGTAGATGGCACAGGACAAATGCCTTTATTTAGTTACAAGCCAATGGCTCTCCTACGTTTCTTAACAAGCATTTACTAAGTCCCCTTTAAAGAAGAGCTCTTTGAATAAGCCAGTATTTCTTAAATATGTTAAGGTGAAAGCAAATAGAACTCCCAGGGCACCATAGTGATATATACACACATGCATAACCAGAATTTAAAAAGCAGCAAACTAAGGTAGAGAGATGGAACCTTTCTACAACACCAGTGTGGGGTTTACCTGCATGTACTCAGGGAATACTGCAGGTACGACCCCAAATCAGGGGAATAACTTTCACCAGGTTGGGGTACGTCTGTTATGTCCTTGACACACCATATTCCGTTTCTTGTCGTATTACATTGGTTTCATTAGACTGTTTTTAAAGCCTAGACAACACATCAGAAAGATTTCCCCATGTCAGAAATGGGAAAATAGTCAGTTCCATAATCTCATCTGAATAAATTAATTGAGCTTTTGTGTGTGCAAGGGAAGGAAGGTTACGAATGAAGAACACTGTACAACAGAGCACCCATGAGACACGGTCCTGAGGACAGGTGCTGCCAGAGGAGGTTTGACAAGGGAAACTCGGTTACTCCTGTCAATTCCTTCAAGGGCTCTTAGACACCCCAAGAATTCTCCTTAGCAGGGAGCAAGTCCTGTGGCTGCCTGGCTATAGCACTGGACTGGAGATCCCTGAGGGCCAGGGAGAGATCTGTGCACATCTATTTCACCCATCAGAGAGCTCCTTTTTAGACCCTCCTGACCAGGCCACCCATTGGACCGACACTTGTAGGAGCGACCCTGGGAACACTGGCTCTATATTGGAGAGAGAAGCCTTTGTGAGTCTCACAAGTACAGGGGCTGAATCATTCACCTTCTCTCTCCCCAAGGCCTCCTAGTACATAGTAAGTGCTCAATAACTATCACAAAGGAAAAGAATATTAATTCTTTTCTCAAACAGCTGAATCTTATGATGAGGACCAGTGTAAATCACAAGCCCTGACATCTTCCTAGGATTTTAATGCCTCACAATGTACTTTCACATACAGTACTTCATCTGAGCCTGGTAGCACCTAGGTAGTGTTATCTCCATTCTACTGTTGAGGAAACCGTAGTTCAGAAGCCAAATGGTTTTATTTAAATGAGTCTGGGGACTTCTTAGCGCTAACCTCTGACACCAGGCTCGGGACCTACCCTTCCTGTAAGATATAAAGCAGCTGACAGAGCAAGCAGCACAATCTCTTAGACTGTGCATTCTCAAGTGAAGGCTGGGAAGACCAATTCTGAGAACTTCGTGGTATTCCGACTTGAAGAGATACAGCAACGCTAAAATAAACACTCTGTCTTTTCCACCGGCTCTGATGCTCTGGTGAGAGCGTTGTTATTGTGAATAGCTATTCTAGTGCCAAGGGCAGAAGAACCTTCCTCTAAATGCCCAGTAGCCTGAGAGGGACGGCGCTGAGAAGGGACCGAGATGGAGAAGTGATTTATGCTCAGGCGGCTACCTTGGGAATCACGACACTCAGTGAACTTCCCTGGAACTGGTACTTTGGGAATGACGCCAAGAGAGATTCAATGACGCCAAGAGAGATGCAAGAGAGAAGGAGGGAGCAGATTCCCCCATGTTTCAGCGGGAGATTAAGCTGTCTTCAGGCCATCTCTTTCTTCCACGGTGGGTAAGGGGGAGACTGGACCACAGGCAGCCACAGCAGTGGGTATAAGATAGACTCAGAGGGACTCCCCTGGCGGTCAAGTGGTTAGGACTCCATGTTTCCACTGCAGGGGGGCATGGGTTCGATCCCTGGTCGGGGAACTAAGACCCCACAAGCCGCGTGGCTCAGCCAAAAATAAAAATTACAAAAGCAATTAAAAAAAAAAAGAAGAAGAAAGACTCAGAGATGTTTTTTGACCATCAGCCTCAAGGACAAAATCACTTTTTGGTGTATAAAGCCAGTCCACAATTGCCCAGAAGTTTACTGCACTTTTAAAATTTTCCCTCTGGCGCTTCCCTGGTGGCGCAGTGGTTGAGAGTCCGCCTGCCGACGCAGGGGACGCGGGTTCGTGCCCCGGTCCGGGAAGATCCCACGTGCCGCGGAGCGGCTGGGCCCGTGAGCCATGGCCGCTGAGCCTGCGCGTCCGGAGCCTGCGCTCCTCAGCGGGAGAGGCCACAACAGTGAGAGGCCCGCGTAGAGCAAAGAAAAAAAAAAAATTTTCCCTCTGGATGTAGGGGATCAGCTGTGACCTCTCTTCCCTCAAGATGGCTTCACAGAAGTTATTCTGCCTTGAACAGGCAATCAGTGCAGCCCAAACACAGATGGACTTTTACAAACGCCAGCTGATCCCTCTGCTTCCTTTTTTTTTTTTTGAAACCAACTGATTATACATTAATTACTCCTTGTTCATTGTAAGAAGGGAGCTGAGGGGCCCTCAGAGGCAAATATGCGTTCTCCAACCATACACACGTCTAAGCTCATGTCCACGGCTCTGTGGGTGCCTGGGATCCTCTGACTACAGCTTCTAAGCTTGCAGAGGACAGAAACGTGGTCTTGCTCTTGGTGGGCCTCCCAGGTTGCTTTGTTTCCATGAAGGGTAACACTGATGGGGAGAATGATGGGGGTCGGTGGTGCACATACAGACACACGAACTTCACAGCATGTTCAGCAACATAAAATATCCCAGAGAAGGATCCAAGAATCCTAAAAGCATTTTACGAGTCTAATATATAGAGAGACAACACAGAGTCAGTCCTATTTCCCCAGCCTGCAAGCAAACCAGCTTTTCTCACAAGTCTAGTGTGAATGAAGGGAATCAAAAAGCGCAGGTGGCAACAGGTCTCGGGTGGTGGCCATTTGGACCGTGGAGATTCCACATATAAGTGATAATATACGATGTTTGTCTTTCTCTTTCTGACTTACTTCACTCTGTATGACAAGCTTTAGGTCCATCCACGTCTCTGCCAATGGCATTATTTCGTTCCTTTTTATGACTGAGTAATATTCCATTGTATAGATGTACCACATCTTCTTTATCCATTCATCTGTTGATGGACATTTAGGTTGCTTTCATGTCCTGGCTACTGTAAATAGTGCTGCAATGAACATCGGGGTGCATGCATCATTTTGAATTATGGTTTTCTCTGGGTATATGCCCAGTAGTGGGATTGCTGGGTCATATGGTAGCTCTATTTTTAGTTTTTTAAGGAACCTCCATACTGTTCTCCATAGTGGCTTCACCAACTTACATTCCCACCAACAGTGCAGGAGGGTTCCCTTTTCTCCACACCCTCTCCAGCATTTATTGTTTGTAGATTTTTTGATGATGGCCATGCTGACCAGCATGAGGTGATACCTCACTGTAGTTCTGATTTGCAAAAGGAGTAGGTATATGTATCTGTATAACTGATTCACTTTGCTATACAGCACAGACTAATACAACATTGTAAAGCAACTATAATCAAAAAAAAAATTAGAAGATTAAAAGGCAAAAAATAAAAAGTAAAATAAAATGCACAATATGGGAGGGGCTTGTCAGATGTGAGCCTGAAGACGGCAGGGCGGTACGATCTCTTGGTACATCTCACTATGGGGCATCAGCAACCTCTCCAGGACTCAGTTTCCTCGTGTCTAAAAGGATGCTGGGCTTGGACTAGACTCTAAGGCTAGGAGAGTCACTGGCTACTCCTGAGGTTATGGGGATTAAAGATTAAAAAGCTTGGCCTGCCCTTTCTAGCAACACAGACACCGTGGTACAAAGCAAGCCCACTTTTATTCTCAGCCATCCTTTTCTCTCTCGTAAACTCTAACCCGTGAAAAGTCTTGACAATTTTCAAATAAAGAGACAACTTCAAGACGTATCTTGCTTCGGCCCCTGTGACCCCAACCTACATCCTAGCTTCACGGGCACATCACCATCTCTGCTGCCATGTCCCCTCCCCCCGCACTGGACTCTGCCCAAAGCCCTAAATGCACCATATGACTTCCAATCTCCAAACATGCCAAGTGCTGACATACCACCACGCCCATGCCACGTGAATCCTTCACCTAGAAACCGCTTCTTTACATTTGGCAAATTCTACTCATTCTTGAAGGTCCAGCCCAGTTTCCCCTCTTATCAGAAGAATTTCCAGCTCTTCCAGAGCAGAAGCAATCTCTCCCTTCTTTGGGCTGGACAACACTTAGCCTATTGTGTATGATAGCTCTCTCTTTAGATGTTTACCTGGCAGATGACAGCATGAGAGCAAGGACTCAGATTCATTTACCTTTAATGGGTGATAATACCAACCCTTGCCTCTAAGAATTGCTATAAGGGTTAACTAAGGCAATGACTATGAACACAGTGAGTGCTCAAGAAATGTAAGCTTATATTATTAACAGACCACTGAGAGTAAAAGACGAAAGGCTGCACCCTACTCTCAGAGCCCCATGCCAGGAAGACTCTCCTAACCAGGAACAAAGAAAAGGTCACATATGTCTAAACAGCAGGGGTACCTGAAACCCTGTGGATGGCGGGACTTTTCTCTGCCTTTAAGAGAATGCTATTTGCAGCAACATGGATGGACCTAGAGATTATCATACTAAGTGAAGGAAACCAGACAAAGACAAACATCATATGATATCCCTTATATGTGGAATCTATAAAAAATGATACAAATGAACTTATTTACAAAACAGAAACAGACTCACAGACTTCGAACACAAACTTAAGGTTATCAAAGGGGAAAGGTGGTCAGAGAGGGATAAATTAGGAGCTTGGAGTTAACATACGCACACTAACTATATATAAAATAGATAATCAACAAGGACCTACTGTATAGCACAGGGAACTCTACTCAGTATTCTGTAATAACCTATATGGGGAAAGAATCTGAAAAAGAATGGATATATGTATCTGTATAACTGAATCATTTTGCTTTATACCTGAAACTAACACAACATAGTAAATCAACTCTACTCCAATATAAAATAAAAATTAAATTAAGTTTCTAAAAATAAAATAAAATTGCAACACATTCCTGCCCTCCTACCCCCCACCCCCCACCCCCCAAAAAAGCCTGCACCTACTCTCAAGAGTCCTATGCCAGGAAGACTCACCTAACCAGGAACAAAAACAAGGTCACATACGTCAAAATTGCAGCAGTATCTGAAACTCTGTGGATGGGAGACGTTTTCTCTGCCTTTACAGAGTCAAAGAAACCAGCACAGTCCTTGGCTGTGCCTCTGCTCCTCAGTTTATAACTATTAATATCAGGAACCTATGGGCACACGTGAGCCCAATTCAACAGGACACGTCTTAGAAAACCACTCTGGGGTCACTAGATTTGTAGACCCATTGGCTCACTCACATAAAAGCAGGTGTAAAAGGAGACTTCAACTGATTTTACTATTAAAAGTACCCACAGGGCTTCCCTGGTGGCGCAGTGCTTGAGAGTCCGCCTGCCGATGCAGGAGGCGCGGGTTCGTGCCCCGTTTCGGGAGGATCCCACATGCCGCGGAGCGGCTGGGCCCGTGAGCCATGGCCGCTGAGCCTGCGCGTCCGGAGCCTGTGCTCCGCAAATGGGAGAGGCCACAACAGTGAGAGGCCCGCATAACGCAAGGAAAAAAAAAAAAAAAAAAGTACCCACATTTACAGGCAATTTACAACATGCTTTCTTGGATATAATCTCATTTTTAATCTTAATGGCATCTCATGTATATGCTCTTGTACAATTGCTGTCTTATTGACAGTGTTTGCTATGAGCTAGATAATTCCCACCGCCCACCACTTGTACACATGAACAGACTGAGGTTGAGAGCAGGCAAGTCACTCGTGCGTGCAGCTAGAACAGAGAAGTGGCTGGAAATCGCAAACCAAGTCTATCTGGCCCCAAGTCCACAATCTTTCTACTGTTCCACGGCCCCTCTCTTCCCAATAAAGGCTCCTTCTGAAGTTCTTCAAGGACCAGTGGGTGGAAAGTTCCAGAAGAACAGCCAAAGCTCAGTAAATGATGAGCCTTCTAAGTGTCAGAACCATACACAAAAGGAGTCAGGAACTTTCCTGGCAACAGCCAGAATCTCAGGACAAGATTCAAGGAGAGATAGCAGAACCAGATGAACTGTGAAATGTGAACACCCGGACAACGTGTGACACTGTGCTGAGGCTTATTAGACAAGTCTGGTTCTAGCCCTTTGAATCTTCATCTTTCCTCAAAGAGGAAAGATGGGGAAGGAACCAGATAGCACTGAGGGTTCAGAGGCTAAGCTTCTGAAAAGCCTCATTTAGGTTCTGAAGGTTCTGTTTCTGCTGCTTCTCCTTGGCTCCTTGTAAGTCAAGCATACGTTTTGTGTGTGATTTTCTAGCTCTTGATGCAATACAGTGTCTGTTGCAGCTAAGTGAGGAGACTGCTCTTCGTCCTGACACGTGGTTGCGCTAGAACCCTTCGGTAAAAACCTCCCAAATCTCACGGTTAAAGGGATGAAGGGTTTACACACAGGACTATCACTTCTTGGTAAGAATTCCCATTTACCTCTGAACTGTGTTGTCTTGAACCTCTCTGTGCCTTGGGAGCTGGTGACCACTTTACAGGGCTCTGGTCAGGCTCAAATATGATGATGTATGTGAACGGGCTTTGTTAAATGCAAAGTGATTCATATGTGCAAGGTGGCATGACTGTATTTACACTTACTCTTTTTTAATATCTTTTTAAATTGAAGTATAATTGACCTACAATTTTATATTAGTTGCAGGTGTACAACATAGTGATTCAACATTTTTATACATTGCAAAATAATCACCATGATAAGTCTCATTACCACCTGTCAACACACAAAGCTATAATATAATTGACAATATTCCCTATGCTGTAAATTATATCCCATGACTTCTTTATTTTGTAACTGGTAGTCTGTACCTCTTGGTCTTCCTCACCTATTTCACTTATCTCCCCACCCTCCTCCCCTCTGGCAACCACCTGTTCTCTGAATCTATGAGTCAGTTTCTGTTTTGTTGTTTGCTCATTTGTTCTGTTTTTTAGTGAAATCATATGGTATTTGTCTTTGTCTGTCTGACTTATTTCACTTAGCATAATATGCTCTAGGTCCATCCATGTTGTCACAAATGGCAAAATTTCATTCTTTTGGTGGCTGAGTAACATTCCACTGTATATATACCACATCATCTTTTTCTGTTCGTCTGTCAATAAACAACTAGGTTGCCTCCTTATCTTGGCTATTGTGAATAATGCTGCAATAAACACAGGGGTGCATATATTTTTTCAAATGAATGTTTTTGTTTTCTTCAGCTAAATACCCAGAAGTGAAGTTGCTGGATTATATAGTAGTTTTATTTTTAATTTTTTGAGGAATCTCCATGCTGTTTTCTATACTGACTGCACCAATTTACATTCCCACCAACAGCGCACAAGGGTTCCCTTTTCTCCACATCCTCGTCAACACTTGTTATTTGCTGTCTTTTTGATGACAGCCATTCTGACACTGTCACTGAAGAATGTACTAGCCACACTTCCCCAGAGGTCACTCAAAGACAACAAACATTTGCTGGCACAAGCTCATCTAATCCCCCGGAAACAACTTTTGAGGTCTGATCTCCGACTTTGCAGATAAGAACACTGAGGCTCAGAGTTAGTGGTCAGAAAACACTGGTAAGTGGATTATCAAACCCAAATCCTGACTCCCAACAGGTGTTCTTCCCACTCATCACATCGCCTCAGACTTAGGAAGGGTCCATTCAGGTTACAGTGCACAGAATTTGAGCCACTCTCGGGAGGCTGTGAGGTCACGGTGTCATCAGTCCTATGAGCCATACCCGCCCGGGACCTCGACATGCACATAGGCAGCTTCCGGAGCACCTGTAGCCAACCCTCATCTGTTTCCCTGGCTTCCCTGAACCCCCTACAGGTCATTCTCCAAGCTGAGTTTTAACCAACAGATTTGAGTTTTGCCTTCTGCCCCTTTGTGGCCAGACGCTAGGCATGTGAAGGACTGTCCACAGCCCCGAGCTTAAGGAAGAATGAGGTGAGGTGAAGCAAATGCATGGTAAATCCACCGCCTGGAAAGTCTGCCTCTCAATATGTAATATGCCAATAATAACAGCAGCAGCTCAGAGTCCTACCTGCATTATCTCATTTAAGCCTCACAAAGACTCGACAAGGTAGACACTCTTTTCATTCCCATTTTGCAGACGAGGAGCCTAAGGCTTAGGAGGATTACATAATTTATCTAAGGTCACATAGCCAGTAAGTGGTGGCGCCAGAGTGAAAGTGACTTATCAATACAATGGACTACTTTTAGTATTTCACTTTATAAGGTAAGATAAACCCATTTATACACAACCTTGTTTATAACACATAGTAGAGTATTTAACATACTTACTTTTCTCAGGTTGGCAAATAGACCACACACCTGCTAATGCCTTTTCCACGTCAAGTTATCCTGACTCTATTCCAACATACATAGCAATTTAAATTATCTACGTGAAAAAGATGATAACGTCTAACCCTATAAAATAATAAATGACAATTACACTCTCACTAAAAATAAGACACATACCCAATGCATTCAAAACACTTATGCTACGTAATTCCTTTTCTTTTTTTTTTTTCTTTTTTTGAAAATGAATCAAGATGTTCTCGAGGAGGAGGGGGGAAAAACCCCTGTGAATTACTTTATATTATTTAAATAAACCTTAAATAAACTTTCCCT
>NW_006799689.1:803260-825806 GCF_000442215.2 Lipotes vexillifer
ACTGTCACCTACCACAAAATCGCCGTGCATGACAAACTGTGAGGCCAAAATGAAGGAAAGGTGGAGGAAAGGCATTCTTGTGTCATTTCACAATTTTTGGGAGGCACCAAACGTACTTTTTGGTCAGTGTGTGTTTACGCTCTACCTTTTTAGGTTGGGAAATCCAAAGGCAACATTTCTTATTTGCAAATGTGTTTCATGGAAAGTTCTTCAGAAGTTTGTGGTTAATCTTGTTGCGACTTCTAACTCCTTGAAACCTTGAAACCTGACTCATAGGACATATCACCAAATCTGGCGAATCCTCTGACAGGTAGCTGGGTTAAAATTCTTTGGTAAAAAACTCCCAGACGTCATGGTTAAAGGGACAAACGGTTTATGCAAGGGCTGCCACTTCTTAGTAAGAATTCCTACCTCCTCTAAAGCCAGTAGGAGCCTGTGTGACACTGAAAGCCTGTGACTCCCTCCCCACCCCCGTGTCACCTGCTTTCCCATCAAACAGAAGAGGGACCTCTGAAGGGCAAAAGAGCAATCTTGTTACTGCATTTCAAAATGTTCTTGTGTTTTTCTTAATGTAGATTCATATTTACAATAGCTGATACACTTTTTTAAAAAGGCACATGCTTTCCCACCTTGCAGTTTCAACTTTCCTAAAAGATCACTTACAAATCCTAGGAGGATTATACAGCCACAAAACAGCAGTTCGATATCCTGTCTAAATGTGGGTGCATCTGTGCTGCTAGGCTTCCCATTCAATTACTCTGCTTAGATCATAAATCCAGCTCCACAGCTCTCCTGTAATATCCCAGGGCAGAATCCCCCAGTTTAAGGCTCTATCACATAGTTTTCTTTCCTCCTGATTGGGAATTGCCTTTCCTTTTGCATTGTATTTCCCCTTGAGACTTTTCCTAACCATGTAGTGTTTGATTAAAAAACCCAGTTAGGGGAGGGGGAAGGGTAAGCTGTGACAAAGTGAGAGAGTGGCATGGACATGTATATACTACCAAATGTAAAATAGAGAGCTAGTGGGAAGCAGCCGCATGGCACAGGGAGATCAGCTCTGTGCTTTGTGACCACCTAGAGGGGTGGGATAGGGAGGGTGGGAGGGAGACGCAAGAGGGAGGAGATATGGGGATATATGTATATGTGTAGCTGATTCACTTTGTTATACGGCAGAAACTAACACGCCATTGTAAAGCAATTATACTCCAATAAAGATGTTAAAAAAAAAAAACCAGTTATTTCCAAGAAGACTCTAAAAACAATTTACAGTAGGCTTGTGTCATCTGACAACCTCCTCGCCCCCATAAACATTTTTTTGCAAAAACTGAGATGAGGGATCAAAAGAGAAAGAGCACATCATAGCTCCATATACCACCAGACCTTGGAAAGGAAAGCCCGTTCAAGACCTGTGCTCCTGAGGAAACTAGAGATGGTATATGAAGATGATCTTAGCATCATATTGGGAGCAGAAGTTGGGAGCTTTCATCCTCCTTTTCCTAAGCCTGACTCCTTTCCCTAAACACTGGCCGTTTCACTGCAGGCAAGTTACTCCACTCTCTTCTGCCTCAAGATTGTGTCGAAGGTATACTTTTGTCAAAACTCATCAAGTTGCACACTTAAGAGCTGTGCATTTTGCTGTATGTAAATAGTACATCCATTAAGAATGGGGAGTGCTTGCTTCGGCTGCACATATACTAAAATTGGAATATGATACAGAGAAGATTAGCATGGTCCCCGTGCAAGGATGACACACAAATTTGTGAAGCGTTCCGTATTTTTGGGTGGGAGAGGGTTGCATTAGGAGTTTGGGATTAGTAGACGCGAACTATCATACGTGAAATGGATAAACAACAAGGTCCTACTGTATAGCACAGGGAACTAAATTCCATATCCTATAATAAACCATAAAGGAAAAGAATATGAAAACGAATATATATGTATAAGTGAATCACTTTGCTGTACACCAGAAACTAACACAACGTTGTAAATCAACTATATTTCAATTAAAAAAAAAACTAAAAAAAAAAGGGAAAAAAAAGAAATTAGAAGGATGAAAATACATATAAATATTTTAAAAATAATATCATTATGTAAGGTCCTACAAAGAAATACTAGTCCCAGGCAGTTGTACAAAGGAATCTCACTAGACTTTTAGGAAACATATAATTCCAATCTATACAAACTATCCCAGAGAAAGAAATGGGGAGATACCCCAACTCACTTACACAGGCAGTATAACCGTGATACCAAAACGGTATCAGAAGAGGGAATGTATAGACCAAATCCACTCATGGAACAAAACCCACTCAACAAAATAGAAGCATAACCAAGGTCTGTTGTATTTATACCCCCCCCCAAAAAAAAGAAATTGAAATGATGGAAAATCATCATTTGGATTCAGTTCCTGTGACCAAATGTCCAACACAGGACACAGTGGCACTGTGAAGCCAGTAGAGAAAAACTCTGAACTTCGGCAGAGAAAAAAACCTGCCTACCTACTTCAATGTAGAAGTGAAACCAAGGGCTTAAAACTAGTCCCTTCATCGGTTTCGCGAGAGCCGGCGCCTCGGTAAATCAGGGGCCTGGCCCCGAGTCTGGACGCGGATCGTGGAGCAACTTTCTCTATGCTGGGGTGACTGTTCTTCCACTGACAACACTCACCAGAGAGCTTCATTTCACACCTTTGCTTTTACAATTTTCCACCTTCGGCTAAAAGTACTGCTTTTGGGGTGAGATTCAACCAAAGCATCATCCTCCAATGCAAAGGGAGCAGTAGCGAATAAGGGCTCTTGCAAGGTGCCCCCGGGCGAGCTGCCTCTTCCGTTTATATCTCCAGCCTCATCGGAAGGCAGCCCTGAGCACTTCGGGTGCGGCCAGGGGGCTGCTTCCAATGCTCTGACTTCGTTTTCACACGAATGCTCCGCCAAAAAAAGAAAAAGAACAAAATGACAGCTGTGTCGAGGGTCCCGGTGGCAGCCCCCATCCGGGAAGGGCAGAAAGAACTAGAGGCAGTTTTCACCATCTCCTTTTCCTGACCTTGGGGATCTTGTCACCATTTACTCGTCGGATGAAGTGATGATGAAAGTAAAGTATGGTTCATTACACGTGTGCTGATCTGGCAACCGCTGATCTCTTTGACTTGAAAATGATTCTCACCTGCTCCGGCCTACGACTGCCCCACTGTGTGTGCATGGACACACACACACACACACACACACACACACACACACACACAGTAACAATATGTCATTTACTAGCTCTGTTTATTGACATACAGGGTTCAGTAAAGACTATCTGGAACTCGGCCTCCAGGCCCTTCTCAAAATTTAGGAACACCACAGAGAGGTGTTTCTTGTCCAGAGTTTGAGGATGAGGTTTTGTTTGTAATCTTGGCGCTGTAACACGAGGAGATTTAAGGTTTGGGACTCAGCAGACCCAGATTCTGCTTTGGCTTTGCCACGTAAACGCTGGCCCTGGGCACATCTCTTAACCTTTCTAGACCTCAGTTTCCTCATCTGTAAAATGTGCGGGACACCTTCCTGGCAAGGAGGTTGGGAAGGTCAGAGGAGATGAGAATCAAGAGAGGCTACAGGGAACGATTCAGCCCCACCTGGCCACCATCACCCTTTGCTCTAAACCAGCTTCACTAAAGTGAAAGTAAAGATAGGCCTTGGAACGGAGCTAGCTATGTGGCAATCCAGTTAATTCTCTAAACCGCACTTTGCCCATCTCTAAAATGGGGACAAGATAGCATCTATCGCCTAGAGATGTGAGGATAAACTAGGACTGTGAAAGCAAAAGCACTCAGCACTGTGAGTTTGATGGGTACCCCAACGTCGTAGCTTCTGTTATTTTTTTCCTAGATTCCCAGTTGCCAGCAAAACGGCTTGTTTCTGGCAGACCTCTGTTCACCTTCCCAGCTCCCTCTTCATTCAGGGATGCCTCTGCACACGGAGCTCCCTTCCCAGCAGCCGCAGACTCCCCAACTCAGGGCAGCTCTGCTCTTCATCTCCAGATGAAGCGAAAATCTGGTAAATATTACACTTACAAGGTAACAGGTCTGGAATGCTCGGCATCCCAGGCGGAGCCCAGTTGCTTCTTGGCATCCAGATACATATAGGCTGCAGCCCAGGGCCAAGCTACATTTGGCTGCTTTGTGCCATTCAAATAAAGATATTAAAAATCCTCCAACTCTATAAACATTTGTACCGTTTGCTAATCAAAGGGGTTAGTTTAAGAAAGTCACCTGAAGAGAACCTGGCATGTTGACTGCTCTTCTCAGTTTAGACCCGAAGGAGCACTGCGTGTATACGTACCACATAGGTTTCTCATATATAAATGGTTTCTATATTTTACGCCAGGTGGACTCTACTTTCAGCGTGCACTGCCTTTCCCCAAACAAACAGGCCTAAGCAGTTTTCATTCTGGAGTTATGCCCTTAACCATTACACCGCGTTGCTGCTTCTGTGTCACGTGATCAGCTCAAACTTCAATCCATGGGAGTGAGTAATGATGACAGTGGCAAATATGGGAGATGGGGCACCTTGGCTCTTCCACTTATTAGCTATTGATCTTGGCAGTGATTTAATCTATCTCTGTGCCTTGGTTTCCTCCTATGTGAAATGGAAAAAAATAATAATGTCTATCCATTATTGCCAGGATCAAATGAGTCAATATCCCTAAATGCTTAGGAGGGTACCTGGGGCAGAGGAAGCACCACATCAGTGTAAGTAATCAATATTTTTATTATAAATATTATTCTTGTCATTGTTGTTATGGACCAAACACCAAGTGTGAATAAAAGAAGCTAGATACAGATCCTTAGCAAAGGGTAACTGGTTCCCCCAGTAAGTAAAATAAGTGTAGTTAGACATATTTAGGTCCACCTTTCTCTCTATTAACTAGAAGCAAGTAGTGGAAAGTGGTAAAATTAGATTATATCACAGCCAGTGACAAACTTTGGCCTTCACTGATTCAGAGGTCAGGACTGAACTTCCCTCGGTTAAGAACACAAAAAGGACACCGTTTTCAACTGGCTTCATCTTACTCTCCAAATATCTAACCTCAGAACTTTTAAATAAAACCTCCTCCCAAATGGCAACGTTGAGAGAAAATGTCAAAGCAGACTTTGGGAACAAAGAAAGGGGCACCATTCTCCTAAGAGTAAAGAAAACGGAGCACAGTCTCTTGGTTTGCTTTGACAATTAAAGGTGGTGGGAACAAAGAAAGGGGCACCAAGAATAAAGAAAACGGAGCACATTCTCTTGGTTTGCTTTGACAACTAAAGGTGATCGGGGAGGCCCGATTTCCCCTGTGGGTGATGGAAGGTCAAGGACTTCCGGGATGACAGCTCGAGTCTGCTGGCAGACACCCTTCTCGCTTCGCTGGCCTGGGAATGCGCTGCTCCAGCAGGTAACGGCCAAGTCCAAACAGCAAGCAGGCGACGGCTGTCTCTGTCCTTTGCACACCTGTCTGGCTCCCACCCTCCTTTCCTCCCCTCCCCTCTGGCCTCCCTGTGCATTCACAACCCCTGCTGCTGCCTCAGGTCACTTGTGCGTAAGAGCAAGAAGGAAAAAACACTACAAGGTACGTAAGGAATTAAAACGAAGGAGGTGACGGCCAGTGTGGGCCTCAAGATTCGCTTTACAGAGGATACAGGAGGAAGCCAGCTGTATCAGTAAGAGAGAGGACAAGATTTTTTACGCAGTAAGGCCTTCTGGAACCTCAGGCCACATCCTCTGGAGACATCTGTGTATTCTGTGTACCCATGACCCTGGGCAGAGTTCCTCTCTGGCCACAGTCACCCAAGGCACAGGACAGGACGGGGCTTCCCAGGGGTCAGGAGTGGGGCAAGCCAGACAACATGAGGGGCAGGCAACCGGCACAAGAGTGGGCCTTTCTGTTCTTTGTACTTGAAGAAGCATAAGCCGCTCTCAATACAGCCTATGGGGGGCTGGGGAGCAGTAGACTTGAATGAATCACAGTGCTGATTGGGGGTGGGGTTGGTCGGGAGGGATGTCCTTGTGGCTAACCACATTTTACTGGGCTTTTTTATTGATTGCAGTTGTATTGAAAGAGACATGACTCAGACATACCATATCTGAAGCCACGTAAAGCACTGGGTTCTAACGGAATTTCAGTGTATGAAAACGTCAAGAACTGTACTCTGAAATGTGAAAAGCTTTGCTATCAACACAGACATCACTTGCTTCTGTCCTTTAACAGCTGAAGGAGATGCTGACTTTCCTATTTCCCTTTTCATACTGAGGCTCTGGCTATTCACTGCTCAGGTACACATATCATTCTACGTACGATACGGATCGATGTTTTAAAAAGTTGGTTTCGTTACCCAGTCACCTTGTCTTTGTGTTACCATTGGCCTTGGCTTGTAAATATCATTCAGCAACTTTTTAATGGTTCTGCTTTGTGTAGGGCAGTGGCTGTATCAATTTGTCTTCACAAATAGGCTATAAGCTACTTGAGGGCAGGGGTGATATAAGAATAACAATAAAAAGAGGAAGAACAATGACAAAAGTAACACTACAAGTGTTGAGGGGCATGCCATCTGTCACATAGCCACCATGATTGTCCCATTTTGGTGGAAGCTAAGAAACTGAGGCTCGAAGAGGGCGTGTGCCCTATCCAATGTTACATAACTAGAAATAGGGCGCCTCCACTTACACCTATGTTATGTGAGCCCAGTGCCTTCCTCTGGGCTGTCTGTGCGGCCTCTTCTGGGGGGATCTACCCCTACTCTCCTCATTTTTATCCACTCGTGTGATTCAGGCAGCAAGCCCTTGAGGCTGTACATGCTCAGTGAATATTTATTGAATTAAATTGAATAAAACAGTATTTTCCACATCCTTGTTTTCAGGGACAACCCAGGAAGGGATTAAAGTGAAATAACAAGGGAGAGAGATGTACCACTTAGTTGTAGAAATACTTACTAACACACAGAGTTCTTTTAGGCAGGTTCTGAAAGTTTTGAGCCCTCCTGATAAGACAAAGAATATCATTCTGCCTTATTTACTTTTACCAATGTTTTTTTGGTTTGTTTGTTTATTTATTTTTATTTATTTTATTATTTTTTTTGCGGTACGCGGGCCTCTCACTGTTGTGGCCTCTCCCGTTGCGGAGCACAGGCTCCGGACGCGCAGGCTCAGCGGGCATGGCTCACGGGCCCAGCCGCTCCGCGGCACGCGGGATCCTCCCGGACCGGGGCACGAGCCTGCGTCCCCTGCATCGGCAGGCGGACTCTCAACCACTGCGCCACCAGGGAAGCCCTACTTTTACCAATGTTTAAATGATATCTTCAGTATTATTTTCTTCTGACAGAAATTGGTACCACTTTTAATTTTTTCTTAGGCTTTAAAAAAATATATCACTTGCTTTTCTCAATGTATAACTTGATATTAAAAACATGGGTTGGAATTTCTGGTTTTCCTATAGTCCTCAGAATACAAAAGCAAGAAAAAGTCTTCACTGATCACCTTGAAATAAGTGAATGAATGAATGAATGAATAAAAAATATATTCATTCCCTACCACAGGCAAGGCATTTTTATGGTTAATTTCCTTTTTTTTTTAAAGTACCACTAAGAAGCATTATTTTTAAAAATCAATTCTCATTTTAGAATAGAGAAAAATGAGGTTCAGAGAGGGTAACTGACTTGCCCAATATTTCACAGTCAGGATTTTACCCAGGATTCTCCTTTATGCAAAACCTGTATTTTCTTTCTATTATATCACAGACTAAGTGTCACCCTCAAGAGTCATCTTTGGCTCATGTATGAGTCACTTTCTTGGCTTATCAGTGGTAGGCTGGGATCAAAAAACCAAAGGTCGACACCCTCACAAAGTTGAAAGGAAGGGACCACCGTCTGTTATAACAAAGCAAAAGAAACAGAGAGGCCCATTATATGAACTCGTCTGTCTAGACAGATGACTAAACAGGGGTCCCCCCCAGGGTTAGACTTAAATTTCCTCTGTTCAGCCTGTTGGATATTTAGCAGAAAAAAAAAAAAAATGCTTAAGGGCTGTAGTACTAATCCAAGCCCTCCTACACTACCCAGAGAGTAGTTTAAAAGTTGTTTCGGTGCAGCCCGCATGTGTTAAAGTTTCAAGCAGAAATTGGATTGAAACAAGAAGAACCCTAAAAATACTTGTGCTGTCTGGCTGAGGACCCAAGAACACAGGCCCAACTGTCCCACTATAACTTCAGGGACAGCAGTTCGAACTCACAGAGGGAGCAAGTATTGATCCAGGCGTCCCCGTGGGACCATCCACGACAAGCATGCATCAAATATAGGCTTGGCTTTCATATGGGCTGGCAAGTAGCTTCACTCGTGTTCTTTCTGTGCCCCCAGGGACTCTGAATTTTTCCTAACTTATAACATGAAAAATGCTACTGACAGTAAAGAAGAAGTCAGTATCCCTTCATCCAGGCTCAGAGATATAAACAGAGGTTGGTGATAATAAGATGTTTTTAATCCTATTAATATTGCTTTGCTTAGAGTACAAAAACTTTCCCCAGGTGGGAATTAGGACTTGGCTAACAGACCAAGTGGCCCCATGGAGAAACTGGGAGCAGACCAGTGGACTAAGACATTTTACTCATTTCCCAATGAGTCCTTAGTGATATGCAAGGTGCTATTTCTCTTATGGTCCATATTTGCAAAATTCACTCACTCCCACATTTAACAAATATTTATTGGCTGCCTTGATCTACAACATTCCTTCATATGTATGAGGATACATAGGAAGGCCTGGAACTGGAGATGGAATTTCTAGGGCCTTGGCCTGGAACCATTCTGATCTTTTAATAGGCATTAAAGGATTGATGCAGTAGTCTGAACAAGAACTCAGATTTGGGCTTCCCTGCTGGCGCAGTGGTTGAGAGTCTGCCTGCCGATGCAGGGGACACGGGTTCGTGCCCTGGTCCGGGAAGATCCCACATGCTGCCGAGCGGCTGGGCCCATGAGCCATGGCCGCTGAGCCTGCGCGTCCGGAGCCTGTGCTCCACAACGGGAGAGGCCACGGCAGTGAGAGGCCTGCGTACCGCAAAAAAAAAAAAAAAGAACTCAGATTTACTAGCCAAAAAACCAAAAAACCAAAAACAAAAACAGCCAAAAAACAGTTGTTCCTATCTAGGGAGAAAAAAAAAGAAAAACACCAGGATTTTACACTGCATGGTCCAGTGATTATCCGGTGTGGACAAGAGAATCACATAAGGATGCACCATATTTCATACACGTTCATGTAAGAAGCAACCATTTCCGTTCTGCAAACAGGGAACCCAGAGTATAAAGATGAGCTAAACTCAGAAGCCACTGCCTAATTCCAACACCTGTGTTCAAGCCCTTGGGTCCTGCTGCCTGCTTTGAATTTCCATAGGTTTTTAGGAGAGAAATACTGGATTTAAAAGAAAAAAAGAAAGCATCCAAACATATCATTTTTCCTTTCTCAGAAAAGAATGATCTCTTTAAAATACAGATACATATTATTCTCACTCAGTGAATTCTCCTTTTCTGACGCCTCATCCCCTCACCCCAAATATTCTTGTGTATACTTAAGTTTATCGCCTTAGGGGAGCGATTAGTTGGAGCTTTGGAACCAGACAGACCAAGTTCAAGTTCTGGCTCTGCCACTTATTAGCTGTGTGTGACTGTGGGGAAATTACATGATGTCTGTAAGTCTCAGTTTCCTTATCTGTAAAACTGAGAATAACAGTAGTGTTTATCCTATAGGGCTAACAGAGAAAGACTAGTGCATTGCCAAACTAAGTATTCAATAACTAATGGCTATCGGTATCATTATTATTACTAAAGCCAGAATCCACCCTTTTTATCTATCAATACCCCCAAGCGGGTATACGCCTTTTCTTCATGCAGAAGTTCACTCATATTAGAACATGGATACCTAGACAGAAAATCATAGTAGTAAAAGTTATGTAAACCCCCGAAACAGAGGTTCTCAAACCTGGCTGCGCATTAGAATGCCCTGGGAAGCTTTTTAAAACTAAAGATGCCAGATCCCACCCCAGACCAACTGACTCAGAATTTCTGGAGGTGGACCTCAGCCTGAATGTATGTTAAATATCTCCCAGGTGATTCTCATGCACAGTGAGGTTGAGAATCCCAGCACTAGAACACCCAAGTAGAGACCACAGCCCTGAAGGTCAACGCTTCCAATAAGGGATCTGAGTGCTTTGATATCTGAAGCCCAAGTTCAAGTCTTTGCCATGGTCCCAGCATACCTATGGGTGAGCTGGTCTTGGTGCTTCCCCTGTTTAGTTTCTGAAAGCCAGTCTGCTCTCTCCCTAACAATAACACTTGAGTAAACCATCCCTGAAGCCACAGTGGCCGCAGTTCCCGCAGGGAGCTGCCCTCCCGCTCTCCTGCCTACACACAATGGACGAGGTAAGTAGCAGCCTTGAGAAAACAAGCAACGCAGACCAGGAAAACAGAGAAGCAACCCCTGCCGTGAAGGCGAACACATACGAATCAGCTCCGCTTCAGAGCAAAGATACAATCCAACTGAAGATTAGAAAAATGTGGTCTGACCGTTTGGATTTCACAAGGATCCAAAACCAATTTTAAGGTCCAGTCGGTGGACAAAGTTCACATTCAGCAAAACAGCTCCGGTGGTTGCATCATCCACACAACAGGGCAATTCAGAAATACAGATGTCCAGCCAGGGGCAAAACAATGCTTTCATTTTTTTCTGCTCTTTCCCACCGCTGACCCCAAGAGCAGGATGGAAAAGCTCAGCATCTGCTGCTACTAAGAATAGGCTGCAGAGATGACAATGAACTTGAAAGCACAGAGTTACCCAGCATGCTCAGGGGCGCTCGGAGGGGATGGATGGCTGCCCCTGGGTTGAGAGTGCTACAGAAGATGCCTCGAGCCAGGCGGGGTCATTCTCCGGTTTTCTCACTGGACACAGCAAGAAGGAGCCTGAATCTAAGGCATCGACCCAATAGGTCACTGGCAGGAGACTAAGGTTCAGGTTAGACAGAATTCTAGGGAACCGCACGGTACACGATGTTTAAATCAATTGGCATGGAACTCACACAAGAGAGAGAAGAAACAGGAAAGTCACGGTCCCTCTAGCAAACAGTTAAGCGTCTTCAAACTTATAGTCTCATGGAAGCTTGGCCTGGATCCTTACTGTGAAGCACATTTACCAGATATTGCTGGGCATGTGAGGACCACAGTGGCAACCTGAGACCCCTAAGGCTAAGGGATCTGAGTACATGCTTTGGAGGTAAGCCTGAGCTTCCCTGACATACATAAATTTCACATAACACATCAGGACTTGCTTCCTAAACCTAGAACTACCAACTGTGCCTCTGACACCAAATAAACTTGTCTCGGTTGGAGGAACAAGTGATACATAAAAATGGAGGAGGAGGACATTGATGTCTGTCTTATAATAGGCCAACCTACTAATTATTCAGTAAATATCCATTATAAAGCTCCTCATAATTCAACAGATAAAGCGATAGTGTGGCTCCAGCCAAGCCACACCCACAACACAGACAGTTTTTAACATGGGTGAAATCTTTGTCTTTCCCCAACTCCTGCACCTACACTGCGGTAGACTGTACCATTTGGGTCAAAATGTGGTCTGCCCCTCTCCCCTGGGCCCACGGCCACACGGACCCTTTCTTGTGCCTCTTCCTGTCCTACTGAAATCAGGCTTGGCCAATGGAATGGGGTGGGGATAACTGTCACATCTCCTGAGGTCCAGCCAGGAGGTCAGCATGCCCGGGTTAGATGCGGCTCCCTCAGCCTGTGTCCTGCAATGAAGATGTCATGGAGCACAACTACAGCCAACTCACAAATCCATAGCACATGAGTGAGGGACGGAGCATTGTGATATGCCTTCGAGATGAAGAAAAAAAGCTCTAGTGACTTTCAGTACTCAATGACTATTTCTAAAATAATGTTATATTCCAGAGTCCCATTACACAACAGCACATCGTGGTGTAGTGGATTTTATACACCATGGGTCCATTATGTCTCCTGAATGTCATAATTTTGAGTAACAAATACTTGATACAATGATCTTGCCCTGTTCTCCAGCCTCAGTATTTCACAGCGGGTCTCCTGTAGGAATACATCCAATTTCTCAAAGACTACACTAAGTGCTGCTGCTGTCTCATGATTCATCAAGGCGGTAGTCACGCGAGCTCACAGAGGAAGAAAACGACATGAAAGGGCAAATCTCCTTCCAGAAAACTGAAGCAGCTTCCTAGGGCTACTGGATGACGGCCAAACGATCACCCCAAAGGCCATCTTTTCAAGCAGCAAATACCGCCTTCCCCAAGAAGGCTTCCTTGACAAGCAAGTTCAGCAATTCTTCTGACCTCTCAGACCCTTACTAATAATCAACCACGTGGTGTTAGCTTCTCGGTTTGGTTTGGTTGGTTTGGTCTGCCTGAGCTCCTCAGCAAGTTGTAGCTCTCCTGAAGTCGGGGGCTGTGCTCTATGCCTCCATCCAATGGCAACTTCACCCAGCACCTGCCCCCACTGTAGGCTCGGTAGACATGTCTTATACATGGATGAAGGAGTCAGATCGCCATCCCAGTGTAAAGTCTTGCTGTTCAAGACTTAAACATTAGAATTCAAAGTCTCATCCAAGAGAAATGCTTTTTGACTGAGAAGGGACATAATCTTACAGATTCCCTGGCTTATGAGCCCATTTGAAAGTTTAGGCAACGGCATGAGGCACAGCTGGACAGGTCCAAAGACCCTTCCAAGCCCAACTTTTCACTTCGCACAGGGAGAGAGAGTTTGTCATTCTCCGAGGCCAACCGTGGTCACCTATGAGTTTAGTGCCTTGTGTCCCTGGTCACTGAATCAAGGGTGGCTGTGACTAGGCAGTACAGCAAGTACAGCCTCCAATAGCTGCCATTCTACACTTGTTAGCACACGACGGGAGACCCGAGAGGTTATTTTCATACACAGAAGGGTGCAAAGATGGCTTCTTTCCCGAAAGGAAGGGGGTGGGTTGCCAGTAACTCAGGAGTATTCATATAAAACAATAAAAAACAAAACAAAACAAACCCCCCCCCCCACAAAAAAAACACATTCTACATACAGAACGCACTTGCCTATCAAATTATCTGCTAAAGAAAGAACTCAGCACAAGGGAGGTCTGGCTGTAGTTCTTGGTGCAGCTCCACCTAGAAATGCAGCTGTGAAGTGCCTTTCCCATGCATTGCCAAGTCCAACTCACTGGGCTTCGTACTCCTCCTTGGTTACCTGTGCACTCTTCTCAATTTAGCCACAGGAACCCCTTGGCTAGAACCACCCTTCTCCCTCTTTTACGCAGAGGAAAAGCCCCAGACTTTACAGTGGCCTCCAAGGCCCTACCTGACGCATCATTAAGTCTCTAATCTCATCTCCTAGGATACTTTGGCTCATCCTTGAGTGCGGAGGGAACGGTACCCACTGGCCCCTCTGCCAGGAACGCTCTTCTCCACACTGTCTCAGGCTGTCCTACGCCCTCCTTCAAGTCTCTGCTCCCATGTCACCCTCTTCACGAGCCCTTCCACGCCCAGCCTACTTTAAATCGCAACTCACCTCCCCATTCCCCCAACGCTGCTCTTCTGCCCTATCGCATTGATCAAATTCTACCATTCTTATCTCGTCCTTTGAACTATCTTCTTTCTCCAAAATGTGAAGCTCTCCCAGGGCAAAGTTTTCTGCTGTTTTATTCACTGATGGCATCACTAGTGCCTAGACGGATGTCTATTACATAGCAGACAATGAACACTGTGGAGTGAAAGACAGTATCGTAAGAAGGTCTTGTCTTTACCTCTGTCTTCCCACGATCTCTGCATGCATTTGACGTTTATCTTAAAACTCGATCTATATTTGTAGTGCACGTAGAGACCTTTTAATGGAAGGCTCGCTGGGAAGCAGAATGGATATGACCAGTCATTCTCTTCCTACTTCAATAGAAAAATGCTTTATTCCCATTGTGTACATCTGCAGAGTGATAAGAGTTCTTATAATATTAATATTTTAAACTTCATGTTTTCTAGTGGTTATTAAGCCTGACCAGTATAATCCTAGGGTGGCTATAAAGTAACCACTGTAGTTAGTGCCTCTTCCTCTGGTGTTAGTTGACTGTTACATTTACCCTTCACCACACAGCAAACAACCTAGTTCTCAAATTGGTAGAAGTAACAGAGAAATCACTTGGGGCACAAGGACACTTTCTGGGCATGTTTATAAAAAAAAAATAATAATTTTTTTTTTTTGGTTTAGTGATACAGACCATGTAGCAGAACTGGCTGCTCCTTTAGTTTGATGGTCAAAAAACACTACATAATATCCACACTGTATGGCTGGAATCAAAATACTGGATGGTTCCAAAACAACATCAAAATAACAGGAGGTCTAGGCTTGCACAAAGAAAATACCAAGTAATTTATTATTAACTTTTTCTTTTTAATATCTGGGTCAGATTTTCACCTGCTCGAATACCTCTGGTTGAAAAAAAAAAAACACAACACTATTTGGAAAGAGAAAACTGCAGTTACTTGTGGCTGAGTTTGGCTGAGAGAGTAGAGTTTACATTCCATTGTTGGCGAGATCCTTACCCCGTGGAATGTCTCAGAGCAGGATTCAGGCCACGAAGAGGTCAGCAGTGCTTTGACCAAACACTACCTCAGCGAATTAAACATTATACATTGACTAAGACATTATAAATTATGCATCACTTACACATTATACATTAGTTTCAAAACTCCCCTTCCCAATCCACACTTGAATGGAGGCATTCACTCCCGTACATAACATCCCAACTAGGCATCCACCCTCCGTGTGATCACTTGCTTGCACGTTCAGGGCCTCCTCTGCGGTGAATGGTGAGCAGGGGTTGCGTGTGAGAAGTGTAATTAACCACAGATCTACCTTGATATCTGTATGCATTGGGGGACATGGAGAGCACAGGGTGAAAACTCAGCCACGCTGTGGATTCAGGGTCTCACACTTGCAGGACCAGCTGATCAAACAGAGGCCCCACTGGATCTGCATCCTTCAAGCTGAAGGACTTCGAGTAAACAGACCAGCAGAATGAGAGCATCCTCCCCTTAGTGAGGCCTGACTCACCTGTGCTGCCTCTTAAAGGTACAGACTCCTCAGCCCCACCCACCCCAGCGATTCTGACTCCGCAGGCCTCAGATAGGTCAGGGAATCTGCTTTTGATGACCCCTCGGGACATACAAATGCAGGCCACACTTTGAGAAGCCCATCTTTAAATCTGAACCAAGCTAACAAAAAGCACCGCGCTCCGTAAATACTTGAAGAACGAAGCTGAATTTCCCTTCGCGACTTCTAACACATTTCTTCCTAGAGAGACTGTCTCGGCAGCTTATCTTCAGGATTCTTCTATCTCAGGAGAGAAACCTTCAGGCAGGCTCACCTCATCCTAACCTACATTTTGGGAGAGAGTGAACTTAAAGGGAGAAAAATTACGCAGCAGCCACATGGGCTGTGAGGGGCAAGGACTATTTCTTCCTCCAGGCGATTTGATGTAAAGCTGAGTCCAAGCATGGGTCTCAGGACACACAGTGATAACTACACCCAGGTTAGAGACGGAGGGAGGAAAGCCAGAGGCGCCACCGGCCCCCCCCCAACCCCCCACCCCCACCCCGCGCTCCCTGAGGCCACTCCCAACATCTCCTTGGAATGGAGAGGCAGTTCACACAAGGTGACAGGGATGGCCCTCGAGCCGCTTGGCACGAGCCAGGCTCCACTTAACGAGTGTTCAGAATCACAGTCAGCATGGAGAAATTCACCCTGACCCTGGACGCCTGCCCCTTGGCATCCGCTCACTTACATTTTTACTCAATTACTATTTCTAAGAACAGAGACAAAAAAAAAAAAAAAAAAAAAAAAATGCAGAGCCCCACTGCTCAGCAGTCTTGAATGGAAGGTCTGCAAGGGTCCGCAGGGTTTGCTCCCAGGAGGGAAGCTGGGTGGGGAGGGAGAGGCTCCCACCTTAGGGAATCTGTGTGTCTCTCTCCCCCATCCTGGCCACACCCTCTGAGACACTCCTGATTTTCCCAGACTCAGGAGGGGCAGGGTAGGTTTCCAGTGTTTTTTCACCGAAGAAATAGGGAAGCTTGCGGGGGGCGATTAAATGACCGAAAATAACCCCGAGGGAGAAGGTGTGTCTGAGGCCAAGAACTAGGGGAGGCCTGTCCGCTTGTTTCCTATGGGAAGAAAACATGAAAAGGAAATGAATCCAAAGTGGCAGGTAAGAGAATCATAAAATGAATGGGATGGGATTCCAAAGGGAAAGCAAAAAGAAGGGCAAAAAAAAAATAAAAAATAAAATAAAAGAAGTTTGGGGTCCGTGTGGTGGAGGGCACCAGGGCCAGAACTGAATTCAGATTTTGGCTCTGTCCCTTTTGCTAGCTCGATGACCAAGGACAAGGTATTCACCTCTCCAAGCCACAGTTTCCGGTGGGGAAAAATGGGGAGGTCACACTCAACCTCCCTACCCAGGATGACGTGCCTTAAATACCAGGGACTTAGGGGGTAGTCAACAAATGTTTTCCTTCTCTCATCCCTTTCCCTTGTCTTTTCCAAAAAGCTGGTGAGACCAAAAAAAAAAAAAAAAAAATTCAGACAATTAACTCCTTGGTTTAGACAGTGAAATAAAACACATTTCGAGATAGAAAACCAAACACAATCTCCCTAAAAAAGGGGGGGAACTTTAAAAGCATGGATCAAGTCATTCACTCTTTTTATTCACATGGCAGCTTCTAGCCACTCTGAGGCCTTCTGTACTAAAATAAATGTATATTCTCAATAGAATCAGTTTTTGTTTTTCTTTCTTTTTTTTTTTAAGGAAAGCCCAGCTTAGGCCACTGTAAATAAACTATTTCATTTCTTGAGTCCTTGATTCCTAAGAAGCAAGGTTAGGCAGGGTAAAGTTCACGGTAGGATAACCCAGTGAGTCAGACATCTACTGGGGTAATAAGAACATTTCTCTTGTCCTTATTTGGGACCGCCACCTGCATTTAGAATCAATATGATCCACGCTTCCTCAGGGCCTCAAAAGTGCAGCGAGAACCAACGCCAGGGTGGCGAGTCCATTTCCTCCCTTCCTGAATGGATCAGGGTACCACCTGGGCCAGAGTTCTTGAGTGTCAGGATCATCTAAGACCTGTTCTGTGCTGTGGTCTCATGGCCCAGCATACAATAAAAGATGGCACTCAATCAAAGCTGGCTAAATTTATTAACGTTCCAAATCAGAAAGGGGTGAGACCTCCGGCTTCGGTGGCCCCCAACCTAACACGTGGCCCTAGCTCCGAAGACTCTGCACTTGTTCTGAGGGTCAGGGCAAAGTGGCAAGCTCCCAGGTTCAGTCAACTGAAGCCTTGATCATGACCGCCGCATTCTCTCATGCAACCCATTAATGGCAACATAAAGGTCACAATGATCAGCACATGTTTCCCACAGGCCTCCCTCTAGAACTTCAAAGGAGAGAAAATCTCCTTCCTCCCTTTCAGTTCAGTACCGGAAACATTAATTGAGCCATTGCTATGTGCCAGAAACAAGAACATAGATTCAAATAAGATACCAAAAAAGGACCCTTGACATTCTGGCCATACCATTCAACCCTTCAGAAGAGTATCCAACCAAGGGGGTCAAGAGATCAATCTGTCAAATCCCTCGTTAACCCCTGGATCACACACATCTCATAGACCCACGATCCATTCTTCCCCATACTACAATCAAGTCATCATATCACTTCAAAGCATTCGTGAGTCTTTCTCATAGAAACTCTGACTACAAAATTGGGGGCACCTGTGTGACTGTCCAGCTACAAGGCTGCACTTCAGAATTCTATTTTGCCTCTGCCAAGTTCCCCCCAGGAGACACACACTAAAGATGGGCCGGCTATCACTACGTCAAACGAGGTATATAAAGCAGACGAGTGTACTCACCAAGGTACCCACAGAGCACCTGGGGCTGTCTGTAGCACAAGCTGCCCACTGAGCCAGAGGGTGTTGTAACAACTGGGCAGACAGCTAGGAGTTTTAAAAAGCACAGTCATTAGCTATTTTACTGAGGAGAAGCCTTGTACAGAGCTATACAAAGATTCAACGCAGAAGAGGGACTCAATGAACGTACTTACCATTCCCCCAGAAACAGAAGGTCCCCCCTACTCAGGGCCAGGGGACTAGGCAGGAGGGATCTTTGGGGGATTGTGGATTCTCGCCCCAGATCTTTTGGCATCCCTTAACCAGCTGTCAGGTTCCTGAATTCAGCGTTCCCTTTAACACATTCTAGTGCTAAAATAGCAATGTACAACTTATATACGGAAATGGTAAAATAAATACCTTGACTTACATTAAAGATGAATAAGAAAGGCCTTGACCTCTTTGACAAAAGACAGACTCCCTATTAAGAGTAAAACTCTGATTTTCATTTGGTTGGCCTCGATTTCAGTTTTCTTAAAACCACCTGTCATCAATTCTTTTTTTTTTTTTTTTTTGCGATATGTGGGCCCCTCACTGTCGTGGCCTCTCCCGTTGCCGGACGCGCAAGCTCAGCGCCCATGGCTCACGGGCCCAGCCGCTCCGCGGCACGTGGGATCCTCCCGGACCGGGGCACGAACCCGCATCCCCCGCATCGGCAGGCGGACTCTCAACCACTGCGCCACCAGGGAGGCCCCCTGTCATCATTTCTAACCCGCACATGAAAACTCCTCCTCCAGTGAACAAAAATCCGAGTGTATATTGCTTTGGGGCTGCTTAGCTGCAGTTTAAAAATCTAGGGCTCCTTGGAATGCATTAAAATATCTTCCGTGATAGTTTTGACATCCTGAAATTCTGAACTTTGCTCTTTTTAAAGTAAAGGTAGCAACTAGATCTTGTATATTGCCCACCATATTCTTATAAACGAAAATACACCAAAAAATACCTCCAGCTAAAAAGCGTTGCTGAGTGTTCAAAGGCTATCCTATCTGTGACAGAATATCAGATTTTTGCATGAGAAGATGTAGATGGACACCCTGCTCTGTCATTAGTTTCCTGGGAATCTCTGGACGAGTGCCTTGATGCACCCAAGCCTCTGCTGCTATAAAATGAAACTGACATCATGCTACCCCTGAGGGTTTTTGAAAGACTGAAATGAGACATTTAAAAGAACCTGAGGAATAAAAGGTGCTCAAGGGATGTAATAATATTAGTTATCTAATTTATTTGATAGATTAACCCCTGACGGCCTTCTAGGTCTGCATGAATATACCTCTTTCCCAGCTCCTTACACCAAGTTAAAAATCCATGCACCTTCCATTCACCTAGGGCATGTCTTCTAGAAGTACCATATGGCCACTATTTATACCTGACTTGAAAACTTCTTTGGACAAAAGACAAAGGCCTTGTGGATTCCCTCCCACCCCATACGCACTCCCCTCCTTTTTTTTGTTTTGTTTTGTTTTTTTGCCAGATTTGTACTTTTATCTCTCAATTTTAAAACAGATAAGGAAGACTTTTTCCATGGCCTGTAACTTACCATCTCCAACATTCAGCCCACTAAAAGATCCCAGGGACCTATATTCACACTTGCGTGGATTCCACCTTCCAGTCAAAACCCTCTTTAATTGAGATGTGGCATCTGCATGGCCTGAATGGCCTGGAAGACGAGGGCCCAACACCCAGGTCTTGGTAACACGCTGCTATCATGTTGCCACCATATGCTGTTACCAGCTGACATCTGCTCACACATGTTCTCACCAATAAGTAACCATGTTGTTTATTTTTAGAGCCCTCTCCACAGCCTCACAGAGAGAAAATTCCCTCACATCACCCGTCAGCAAAGACAGGAAGCTACAGACTGGGTATAAACTGTTTGTCACAAGATCAGCAAAAGGCACACAACGTCTTCTCATTCAGATCTGACCTCTAAAAAGAGATGCTGAAAGTTATCTTCAATAAAAATCTCAAGGAACGGAACCAGAGACAGGCAGGGTACGCAAAGCATCGCTTGCTTAGCAATGCTTTCTCTTCAGACTAGGGCCCTGTCCGTTTCTTGGGGGGATTTCACTCCTTTTCCTGGGAAACAGCACCTTCTTCAGGCCAGTGGGTGTTGTGGTGCCAAAGAGGGATGCTTCTATTACTAGAATCCGGATCCCTGAAATCGCCCCAGGTCACCGGGGTCAAACGAAGTCTGTGGGGAAACAAGGCAAGCTAACTGCCATCATTTGTCGTTTCCAACTTGCAGTCCTCAGGTATGCACCTTTGGTTTACCCTCTCTCTGCCATCAAGCTACAGTATTAAAATGCTTTCTTTCCTCCCCTTCCTTTTTCTGTTTGTTTGTTTTGTTGGTTGGTTTGGTTTTTAAGCAGGGCCAAAGGACAGGCTGCACTGGTGCTGATACAGTGCCTCTGAAGTTAAGCCCATGAACTGGATGGAGAGATAAATGATGCGAATAGGGATGATTTAGGCCAAAGAAAGTAACTGCTAGTTTTCGTAAAAATCAGCTTTCAACATCTATGTGTTTGAAGTGGCACTGCGGTATGCAAAAACTTTTTCAGATCGGTAAGGTTTGGCGTCCATGTGAAATGTTTTTTAAAAGATGAAACCCTATGAAAAATCTGAGACATGAATAGTCCTAGAGAAATAAAAATTTTTAGAATTACCTGGACCCTCAGTCATGAATAATGGGGTATGGCTCACATAAGTCATAAAAGAAAAAAAGTCCTGGAATTAAACTTTTGCATGGGTCATTTACAAAATAACTAAGAAACAATGAAGCTAACTATAAAAGTGTTGGGACTCATTTTTGCCTGTGATGACACAGCTATGAAATAAAGCAACAAAACCCAAATACACAGTGTTTCCAGAGTGAGTTTCTGAACTACCTGCTTGGGAATCACCTGGTCTTCTTGTCAAGAGGCAGTTATCTGGAGCTCACCTTAAAACTACAGGATAATAATCTTGGGAATTCCCTGGCCGTCCAGTGGTTAGGACTCCGTGCTCTCACCACCGAGGACCCGGGTTCAATCCCTGGTCGGGGAACTAAGATCCCGCAGCGCAGCGCGGCCAAACAAAAACAAAACAAACAAACAAAAACTACTGAATAATAATCTGGACGGAGGGTAGCAGGCAAAGGTTTGGGAATCCGCACATAGCACTCCAGGTGATTCTTTTGCTTGGTAAAATTCAAGCTGGTATAGGCCTTTGTGACTTAGAGGTTAGAAAGGCCTTTTACAAAAAGCTCGTCTGACCTCAAAACAACAATCAGGTGGATCACAGAGAAACCGTTCTCTCCTAAGAGTTGCCTGTTCTGAGTAACGGTTTTAGGTAGCGTGAAAGAGCCTCTCAGTCAGAGAGAAAGCCATTCTTTTTTTTTTTTTTTTGCGGTACGCGGGCCTCTCACTGCTGTGGCCTCTCCCGTTGCGGAGCGCAGGCTCAGCGGCCATGGCTCACGGGCCCAGCCGCTCCGCGGCATGTGGGATCCTCCCGGACCGGGGCACGAACCCGTGTCCCCTGCATCGGCAGGCGGACTCTCAACCACTGAGCCACCAGGGAAGCCCAAAAAGCCATTCTTCATGCAATGATAGCTTAAGCAGAATTAAATGTCATTAAAAATGCTGCAGTGAACTCCCCATCAAATTAGTCCTGCCCCTCAACCCCTCCCCAGCCCTCCACCCAAACATCCTCCAAGCAAACACCATCTCCCTGATAACAGCAACTCCGGAAGTGGGTACTGTCATTTCCTCCCAGCACCTCCCAGACCGTGAGTTTCTACTCCACTTAGAGAATTCCCAGCAAATGTTACTGAGAAAGGGCAAACCGTTGATCCCCCGTGTCTGATGACTCGGGGTCAGCTTGGCTCAAGACCCTCTTTCTAGAATCCTGATACAGTTGCCAAAGAATGAATGAAATTAGACATGACCTTATATACATAGTTTCATTATTGATGGTGATGTTTTCTGACAGTGGAATTCTTCTGAAATATTTCTCTCTACAAGACAAACCAGCACCTGCCACCTAATTCCATGGAGGAGAAAAGCAAAATTTGAGTAGGTGAAACAGCGTTCGCTCAGGAGTGGGTTGGTTCACAGATGTGGCCAGTGAACTCTACTAACACACTTAACGACCTAAGGCTTGACACTGCGGGGAGGTACAAGTGAATGACTAAGTTACTATTCAGATCAAAATGACTGTGTAATAGACATATCTCGGGGTATGAGAACTGCTGCCTTAGAACCTGACGTGATAGCCATAATTCTCCTTTGGTTCTGCCCGGCTACTTCCAGGTAAAAGCTCCTACCTCTGTTTCTCTCTCCTTAACTTCCAGAGCCCCCCAGATGCTAAGGTGTGAACTTGGATGTAGAAACACCTTCACCAACCGAAAACCCTGACAGACCTCCAAGTGGTCAGTTCCTTTACCAAATCATCCATCTTCTACAAAGAAATGTCCTCAGTCTAATTTTCCTTTTTTTTTCTCCTTCTAAAGTCGAATCAGAATAAGTCATCTACCTTCCCCCCCCCCCCCCCCCCCCCCCCC
>NW_006799689.1:825816-828268 GCF_000442215.2 Lipotes vexillifer
CCCCACCGCCAGCCCCCATTTTGGCCTTTCTCAGCCAGCAACTGAGTAAGAGGAGTTTATTATAAAGCAAGAAGAAACAACTTCAATGGCATGGTCATTTAGTTGTCAAAGCAGAGTGAAAATGACATTAGGTCAATGGATAGGGAAATAAATGACCCTATAAGAATAAAACCCCCCCAGTGGAAGGAATGACAAAGTGACTGCTACATGTGGTCTAGAGAGAATAATCCCTGATGAATTTTGTCTGAGAAGTGTTGAATTCCCAATACTGAAATGACTCCAAAACTTAAAAATTAAATTTCCCAGAAAATTCCCATTTTATGGGCAATGATATATTTTAGCGCTCTGAAGATGCATTAAAAAATATGGTCTTCTCTTTAAGAGAGCGCTTCCCCTGAGATCTGCAAAGACCAGTGGACTTCTGATCGTTTCAATGTCTTTCTCAAAACCGAACTGTGCATTCTCGTTCACAAGCTGAAGTAACAAATAAGGATTCTTACAACAGCCTGAAGTTATGAATGAGCAGTTATTTGTGAACTAGCCTGTCAAGACAGATGTGGTATTTGTCAGCGTGGTGTGGGTTAGATAGCAAAAGCCAAATGAACGGAGCGCCAAGGTCAAAGTCACAACATTTTTCTTTTTCTTCCTTGAGACTGGAAAGATGCTACAGCACTGCCTGAAACAAACATCTCCAAAAAAGCAGCCTTACTCTCCAACAGCTGCCCCATGACTCTCCTTTCAGAAACACCACGTCTCTCCCTCAGGAATGTCCTGCTTCCTAATTACTGACATGGAGGCCGCGAGGAAGGCCTGAAGTGAGAGTGACAGTCTCTCTGTGGACAGAGATGTGTGCAACGTGCCAGTGTGAGAGCAAACAGCTGCCTGGGGAGGTTGGAAATGCATTTGAACTATTTTCAGAAGGTCTGGGCTTTGTAACATCCAGAAAGCATTTTCCATTTGCTTTAAGTTCCTCAAGTTGTTGTGATTAAAGGAACATCTAAGCCCCACATTTTTGACTTATCAGGCAGAACCAAATCCAAGGGCTCATTTTTGAGAATGAAGGGATGGGGGCTGGTCCACACAGAAGAGCTTTCTGGGCACCAGCAGGCTTTCCCTCCTTGTAACAGATGCTAAATCCAGTAAACTCGATTCCTCTTGGACGGCAACGTCTTCTCATACCAACGAAGTGGTTTTACTCGGTCGCCCCAGGAAAGCCAGGATGCTACCCCACGCAGAGAGCATTCTGCTCTGCTAACAGCTACCCTGGGCCTAGTACGGCCTCTCCTCTCTGACATCACCTCCTAAGTTTTCATTTCCTCCTCAAACCCTTGGTGGTGACTCCTCCACTACCCTCTCCCCTTCCTCCCATCCATCCTCCTCTGGGAGACTTCTACCCGCTAATGGCATTTTGCTGCTAAAGTCTGCTTTTAAATGAGTCGCCTGACGGCAAAGAAACTGCTGTGGCTGGTGCCTGGTCATGGAGATGCAGGGAGGTCCAAACGTCCTGGCTTCCTTCTCAACAGAGCCTCTCCCCAGGGGAGCGGGTGAGACAGGGGGCCTGGGAGGAGGGGCCGCGCCAGCCCAGAGGCACGTTGCCCACAAGTCCCTTCTGCATGTTAGCCTTTTCTGAGCAATACCCTCCCCCCATCCTTTGTTGGATTTCAGCCTTTAAGGCCCAGAAAGATAAAGAGGTGAGTGCTATGTGACTCATACGTGTACTCAGAGAGATCCGTTAAAATAACTTTAAACAGTTTTTTCCTAGAAATGTAAAGCCCCTTTGAAACAACTGGTAACATCTTGAGATGTCAAAAAAAAAAATCAAAACTGGATATTAATGCGCTGAGCGTGCACAGTAAGACACTCCAGCTGGGAGGAATCCATGATGCGGACCTCCTGCTTCTGGCCCCAGAGGTGGCGATTACCAGTCGGAGGCTCTCAAAGTTTACTAAATAGAAACGTTTCCTGAGGGCAGATATCACGCTCCCACTTAACTTTATTTTCGATGTGCTTCTGGGACATAGCACTCTGCTACATGCACACGGACCGCTATTCTCCCAATCCACAAATATTTAGGGGACTTCACTGATTTTACATATTTTTCATATTTTCATACCTCTAAAATCCTGATGCCCTCTTTAGAATCAATGGCACGTTACAATTACTTGGCAATGATGTTTCTTTTTAAGTGGCATATAAAATAATGGTGCACTGTAAAATCAATAGCGTTTGAGATTCAGTGAATGATAGCTGCCGTGTAAAGCAAGCCTAGTAAGTGCCAGAAGCAGCTGCACTTGGCCTTTCTTTGCATGTCATCATCCATCCTCTGAAACCCTAGCGGGCAGATATCATCGTCTTCATCGTCACAAGTGAACAAACTGAGATCAGCTTAAGTGCAGGGGCTTCGGCCTGGTCACCAAGCCAGTGATGGCCGAGGTAGGATCTGAATTCAGCA
>NW_006799689.1:828302-875968 GCF_000442215.2 Lipotes vexillifer
AGCAGGAAGCAACTTAAATGTCAACGAGGCAGATTTAATAACTTGCACGGAGACAGCCAAGTTGCTAACCCAAACAAGACCACATTTTAACAACTGCCATTGGCCTGGAGTAGGACTTCTTGTCTTTGATGCTCCCTCTTCCCTTTCAGCCTCTGAGATTCCTCTGGTGCAATTCCCTTTTATTTATTCTCTTTCTTTCACTTCTTGGGGCTGTCTGGCTCTCAGGTCTGTGCTCACTGTACAACACCATCCTGCCTTCCTCAGTAAATTAATTTTCTGCGAGAGACAAGACGAATCACCGATCAATCAAATTTATAAACATTTTGTGAAGAAAATGGTTGCAGTTCAAGATCAAGACCAGGAGACTTGAGAAATCACAATTTTTGTATCAACCAAGCGCAGAGATAAAAGTGGAAGGATGTGGTAGAGGCAAGAAGAGAGACTCAGGGTGGTAGGAAAGGCTTCAGAAGTATACTTCCTTCTGGAGGGAAAGAATGCAGAGCTTCTATGAATGTAATTACTGCCAGGTGAGGAGAGTCACCACCCTTTCATGGAGGGACTGTATCGTTTTGCAAGAGGGCAGGAAAAGTCATGTTCTCCATTTCCCGGTCTCTATTTGGGGCCTCTATTACTTGTGGTACCTAAAAGTCTGACTTCCAGTAAGACATCGCTGATAGAGATAGTTAGAGCCATGTCCTCATACGTCACAGGGAAAATACCAGTCTGGACCGTATAGGGTCACTTTTGAGTGTGAAATAAGTGCACGCATGTAAAATATTTAAAACTATGCTTGGCACGTAGTATGTACCCAATGAGGGTTAGCTTTCATCATCATCATTATCGCCATCATTTTCATTTTTATCTGCAAAACTGGAAACAGGAAATGAATGGTTCTGAGAAGCCTGTGTTGCCTTCAGCTCAGGGACAAGATCCATCAGGAACATTGTCCCCAATAACGGAGGTGAGTAGATTTCTGTCTCTCCATATCTCTTGGTCCAATGCTTTGAACTCTTTTTTTTTTTTTTTTTGCGGTACGCGGGCCTCTCACTGCTGTGGCCTCTCCCGTTGTGGAGCACAGGCTCCGGACGCGCAGGCTCAGAGGCCATGGCTCACGGGTCCAGCCGCTCCGCGGCATGTGAGATCCTCTCGGACCGGGGCGTGAACCCGTGTTCCCCGCATCGGCAGGCGGACTCTCAACCACTGTGCCACCAGGGGAGCCCCAATGCTTTGAACTCTTGATCCTTCTTCTGGTAACTCAATCTTATTCTCTAAAGGGAAACGCTCATTCCTTTATTAAGCATTGATTGAGCAACAACAGTGTGCTGTAAGAACATAGGTAAGTCAGAGGGGGTTCCTGTTCTGAGGCAGTTTACAAACCGATGAAGAAGACAGGTCAGGACACAGCTAGATTTTACCTACAGCAAAAGAAAAGAGGCTGAGATAGAGATGAATAGCAGTATTGTGAGAGTGCAGAGGAAGAGCTACTTAAATAGGACAAAGAACGTCGACGAAGGTCTCATAAGGAGATGGTACTAACTAAACCTCGAAGGGCATTTAAAGGTGTTAAAAGACAGATCTCTAAGTGGAAGAAATGACATAAACAAAGGGCTGGAGGCGCAGAAATAAAGGGCCCATCTGGGTAAAAGCAAAGAGGGTGATCTGGCTGGAGTGTAGCTTTCTTGGGGGGATTTAGTTGGGGGGCTGCTGAGCAAGGAGGAGGGGCCTGACCCTGAAAGGTCTTGGAAATTATCTAAGACATCTGAGATCTTACCTACGAAGCCTAAATCCTCAAGGCCTCCCTATATGAGGATTAGATAGTGCTGGGCATGCTGGATTACCAGCCCTGCCAGTCTCTGTTCCCAGCCCCTTAGGTGGCAAAGGTCACCAAAGGACCAATCCGAGTGAGCCAGGGAAACAGATCTACTGAGTGGAACTTACTAGGAAATGAATGAGTGTTGGTCCCGAGACATCCCAGGCTGGTGGGGGTTGGTCCCCAGGGCATCGCTTTTAATCATACTGGAATATCTCTAAAATATCTCCTTTTAATATCTCATAATCAATGGCACGTTATAGTCAATTGTCAGTGATGTTTCTTTCTCTGTGGCACATAAAATAACAGTGCACCTTAAAATCAATGGTGTCTGAGAATCAATGGTTAATAGCTGGCATGCAAAGAGGGTCTACTAAGTGCCAGAAGCAGAGCTCAGGACGTCTTTGCACAGGTCATGGTCAGTCCTTTGCAACCCTAGGAAGCCAGCATCTTCTTCATCTTTACAAGTGAAGAAATGGAGCCATGGTTGAATGACGTTCACCGCCCTACACACAGATATTCCGGAAGAGAGACGAACAAGAAGCCAATTTAGAGCCTGTGGGGAAGTGGTCAAGGGGGAGTGCAGATGCAGAGTCAAGGCCACCAAGCCAATCGGGAAGCAAGGTGCTGGTCACAGTGCAGTGTAGTTCTAACCTACCAGAGGTTAGAAAAGAAACAAAACCAACGACAACCACCAAAACCCACGTGTGACTGCAGCACGAGGCGAATTTCTCCCAAACACAGGATGGAAACAAGGTTTTCAGTCTAAACAAACCCATCGGAGAATCCCTAGCATGTGATTAAATTGAAACTACCTGGAGAACACTGAATTCCTAGGTTAAAAAGTATCTTTGTTGAAAAAAATATTAAAAACCCAAAGCACAGCATATGGTTTCAAAATGACAATGGAAACGTTTGTTTATCTCGGCCAGAGGCACATTTCGTCAAGCTGTTCAGAATCTGCAAAGTGGATCCACCCTTCGGCAGTCGGGCTGCCTAAGGAGAGCGAGCACATCTGGCAAATCCACATCCTCTCTCCAGGATCCCTCAGGACTGGAAATGCTACATCAAGAGAGCTGACAGGGCTGTTTCCAGAGCTCTTCCCTGCAGGCTCTTTGCTCCCGGCTCACCTTAATACTGAACCTGTAAAGGGCTGGGGGTGGCGGCGGGGAGGGAGGAGTCCCCCCAGAATCCCACCTCGGTGGTCAGCTTGTACGTCTCTCCCAGGGCCAGGCTCTTCCACTCTATTTTCCCTAACCTTCTAAAAATGCAGCTTGAAGTGTGTTGTAATCTCTGGGCAAAGGCCTAGGAGTCAGTGACCTCCTTTGTTCTAACCCAGATTTGATATGGGATCAACAGTGAGTCATTAGCCGTTTTCTCACATCTCAGTTTCCTCTAGGAAACAGGATCTGTCATTCTTTCATATCTTTTTATATGAAAGATGCTGTGACTGGGTTACATCAGCATCTCTTCACCAGGGAGAAGACATCGTTCAAAAAGTGCAGCTCCTTGAGTAGACCCCAGGGGTCGCTGTGGAGACACAGAAGGCTCCCGGAGCCTCTGCCAGGTCAGCTGGTCCCCATCTACCCCTCCAGCTTCAAAAAGCCCAGCCTCCATCCAGTGGGGACTCCTCAGGAGAGGAGACCGGCCTCCCTTGGCAACAAAGACGGCCCAACTGCTTCAGTTATAACCAGTATTATCTCTTTGAGGAGTTTTGCTAGACTTTGAAAAGTAAAAGAAAGAAAAGAGAGAAAATCCTGGAAGAGAACGGAGCCTAAAGTTAAATGCGACCACAATTAGGCACTAGAGTTAGTACAAGCAATGATGCAATACAAGTGGGGGAATTAAAGTTGGGTCTGCTGTGTATTAATAACTCAATCATTGGGGAAGTCTAGGGAAGGGGTTCAAGTCTATCTGTCTCTCTCTCTGTGTCCCGCTTTCTCACACATCCACAGAGAATCTGAAAAATAAAATCCCTATCACTTTGCTGTATACCTGAAACTAACACAATATAGTAAATCAACTATAGTTCAATTTAAGAAACAGAAAAAAAATCCCTGAACATCAAGCAAAAATAGTACTATGTTCCAGCAACTGCTAATATTTTCTTTCATCGGGCAATTGGCTGATAGTTCAGCAAAGTGTACACAGAAAGATATATCCATGATTAGAATGTTAAGTTGCATCCCCCCCGCCCGCCCCAAACCACAGTGCTATTGGTGTTCTTTCTATCTTCCTCAATTTCACTTGGAAAATTACAGGGGAAATAGAAAAAGAGATTGCTTGGTATTAAATGTTTAGCATTTATGTGAAACAATTACAAAGGAAACCTCACCGTAATGTCTCAGGCTGTATATTTTAGTTTATCTAATTCAATATGATAGAATAAACCAACATGATGATTTACTTTCTTCCATTGCTGAGCTTGGAGATTCCACTCTTCCTTAACATGAGCTGCTTATTTTCCTTGCAAGGAAAATCCACGATAATCCCTCACTTCTTTTTGCTCTGTCCTGACTAATATCGCATTGCTGCTAACTGAAGTTACAGATGGGTGGAGCGACACCCTTACGTAGGCTAAATGAATGGGAACTTTTGATGTCTCTAATTTAGGCCCTTTAAGATCGTCATAATAAAGTATACACCATGCCAAAGAGTCAAATTCATAGTCCCACTTACTTAAGAAAAGTTTCTGATTATCTTTCTATTCCATGTTAATGTCCTTTTGATGATAAAGATGTTTTACTTTCAGATTATTACTTTGGAAATGGTACCACTAGCAGAATTCAGCAACTGCAAATAAATCCCAGGGTTACCGGGTTTCTCCACGTGGGGATTACTGACATTTGGAGCTGGATAATTCTTTGATGTATGGGGGTGGCGGGTGGCAAAGGGACCTTTCCTGTGCATTCTAGAATGGTGAGCAACCTCCCTGGCCCTTCCACTCCCAATCATGACAACCCAAAATGTCTCCAGACATTGCCAAATGTTCCCTGAGGGTGCGGGCGGGGGAAGGGACAAAATCACCACAGTTAGAACCACAACACGTGCCTGATCTGTTACACGGAAAAGAGAGGGGAAAGAAAGAAAATAAAACTTTTTGTCTCTTCCTTTTTTTGACTGTCGAAGGGTCTACATATTTTAATTATTAATCATTTGGATTCTTACTCTGTTATGTGGAATCACTCTTTCTACATTTCTAAAGCCCTGTACAGTGTCTTTTGAATAGATGTGCTTGAAGTTCAAGTGGATTGTCAAAAGGACGAGAAGTCCACTAATTCCCACTGGGTAAAGTATGGGTAAACCTTAGCATAACTCCACTTTGAGCCTTAAACTAACAGCGTGTGAAAAGATCAATACGAATAAATTCAAAACTAATCAGATCCCTTCTTCAAATGTTGACACAGTATTATTTATGTCCCATAAATACCTTCTTGACTAAAATTCATCCTAGGAGATTGGCACCTGGCCAGTTCTATTCATATTTACTGTATTTATATAGTACGCTGGGCCAAGGATAATATTTAAGACAAAATATGCCTGAAGGCATATACAATATCTCTTATATTTTTACTTTTAAAACTCCGCATCGCTAAAAACATTTTGTCTGAACTGTGTAAAACGTCCTGCAAAGGGCTACCAACAATCTGTAATGATATATAGCTCATTGAGTATGATTAGAGCATATTTGTAATATTTGAGCTAAAGTCACTCCCTGAACGCTAATAAGTTGGTGGTAAAAAGTGAACCAGTGATCTTTCCCATGCCTTCATCTCTGGGGCTTATGACCCGCTGCGGATTCCCTTCAAGAAATGACAGGCACACTTCCTCCCCACCGTCTCTTCAGGGAGGACCGAGTTAAAAGTTAGGCGGAAAGGTCCTAAAGAGGGAAAGCTGGTATATAAGCCAATGCTGTCCTTTCCGTCTGCCCTTTAAAAATATGGTGGAGTGATTTTTTTTTTCTTTTCTTCCTTTTTTTTGGAAGGGTTCACTATATTCCAGTATAACTAGAAAGTACTGGAAAATCAGTTAACCTACTTTCTATAAAATTATCCACAGTCCTAGCACAGTAGTATCAAATCTGCTATTAATAAGGCTTTCTGCTCCTAAACTTCCTTTAAGGCTTTAAGAAGCCTGTACTCTTTGTAGGAAGACTGATAGTTTATATTTTATCCTGCACTGATCAGAGGCTTTCATTTCTTTGGTAGCTGGGAGAGGAAGCAGAAGGGAATCCACACAGGCACCTGAGATGCCAACCTCTGAAATCCTAATAATTTGAGAATTTTTTCCAATTTGGTGATGATGATAATCTTGCGTGGGATCACCTCAGTTCTTTAGACTGAAGAGTGCTTGAAGAACAAAGAATGAACACCCTCTTGGGTTATTTGCTCTCTCCACACCTATCTCATGAAGGGATCAGACCTCCTCTGTTATGAAAGTGCCAGCAATTCATGAGAGCTGTTGCAGGTAAACATTGAAAGCTTGGCTTGTTCTGGTTCTAAATAACGTAACTGCCCGCCTGCCCAAATTCCAGTAGAACGGTTGCACGTGCTAGAGAAAGCAAACTGACTCAACTCCCTGTTGGGTCTCAATGATTTTGGACTAATTACAATGAACTTTCTTTCCTAATTATCTCCATGGCTCCACCCCAGGTAGAAAGCTTTCCTTCACTCCCGGGGTGGGAGGGGGGAATCACCAGGGTGGAGTGTATTTATCACCATTGTTGTGGATGGTGATGTAATTACAATAACAAAATCATCCCGCTTGCCAGGATCTCCTGCCTCAGCTCTGCCCTTAAACAAGAAGAGATGATGCTGCAGCAAAACAGAGGTCGCCAGGAAGCCTGGGGTTGGATACGTCAGCTGACAATCTGAGACCATCAAATACAAGACATGGCAAGTCCCGGAACTACGACTTGTCAAACTAAATATAAATATTCAAAAAGAAAAGCACCACCCTGCAATTAGAACCTCTAGGATAAAATTACCAAGATGGCCATATTATCTCTGTAGGCAAGACACAGAGACGTTGTGAAGGCTGCCAGGGAGTATATAGGGCATGGAAAGGGGAGGAGAGAGATGGGCAACCAATGAAAAGTGTACGGCTTGGGATTTGGAATAGGCAAATGTTGGAGCTCTTTTTTTTTCCTTTTTCTTCTTCCTGGTATTTAACCCTCTCAGGCATCAATATATGCTTCTTTTTTTCTTTTTTTTTTTTTTAAAGAACTTGGAAATCATTCTAAGCTAACTGCCCTCTTCCCTTCCCCTCAAAGAACTCAACAATAAATCATTCACTCCCGTTGCTACTGTATGCCAGCTGGTTTTGAGGACACTGCCCTCAGAGAAGCCAGTTTAAAAAAAAAAAAAAATCGGCTGTCTTCTACGCTGAGGTTTAGGAATGCAACGAAGTGACTGCAGGAAGCCTATGAAAGGGCAGGGAATACCGGGCTCACGAGTGAGAAAGATAAACGATAAACGCATAAGAAAAAGGATCTGCTACACCGGCGATTTTAAGAAGGCAGGTTTGAGTGAATTCTGAAAAAAATAACGTGAAGGAAAAACCCTTTCAAACGTAGTCAGCAACGAAGCTGTCCTTTCTACCATTCCAGGTGAAATCAAAAGGGGACGTGGTTACAAGATCTCGCCTTGGGGGGAATGTAAACACCTCGCCGAGGCAGTAGATTCAAGAATTGAGGGGTTGGAGGTAGGATTTTGGAGGGGTCTCCAGATCGGGTTTTGTCTTGGCGACGCTGACATTTTTCGGGGAGTTTAGAGACAATAGGGAAGGCTTGGGGAATCAGCTGATAGGTCGGCACGGAAAGGGGCGCCTTCCGGAGAGGCTAGTTTTGAGCCACTTTTTTTTTTTTAACCCCTCGTGCAGCAGTTCGGCGGGCTTCAGGCCAATCGGAGCAAAGAAAACAAACCCACCAAGGTTTCCCGGTTTAACGCGGCCCCAGGGAGCGCCTCCAAGTTTGACAGAGGAGGGCTGACTCCTAGCCGGTGGCCGAGTCGAGAATTCCAGGGAAGAGAAAAAAAGAGAAAAACGCCTTATAAAAGACGGGGGCGTTGGGGGAAGGGAGAAATGGAGAAAATTAAAAGTCGCAAGTCCACGTTTTAAAGCCTAACGTCCTCAAGCACACAACTGGCAAGGAGGTGGACAGGAGCAGGGGAAGGAGCGAGCTGGGACCCGGAGAGGGCAGGGAGATCCCTGGAGTGGCTGCGGTTCTGGAAGCCTCGGGCAGCGCTAAGCCCCGGGGAGTGGAAGCGGGGAGCGGTACTTACTTTCCGAGGGGAAGAAGGGCGGCATGTCTATTTTGTAAACCTCCTTGGCGTAGTACTCCTCGTCGCTCCGCTCGCGCTCGCAGGCGGCCGCCCTCCGGCTCGCCTTCTCCTGGAGCAAGTCCCTTGTGCTGTTGTAGATAGAAATCACCTCCGGGGGGACCTCCTCGGGTTCGGGGTAGTCTTCTGGGGGGCTGGTGAGTTTCAGCTTGCTCAGGATCTGTCCGCGGATCGCCTCGATCCTCTTGCGCATGAACTGGTCCATGTCGAGCGTGCTGCAGGTAGACAGGCTGAGCGCGACCGTGACCAGATGCAGGAGGAGAAAAGCGCTCAGCACACAGTAGTGCATTTTTTTTTTTAAGGTGGAAAAATTTTTTTTTTAAAAAAGTAAAAAAGTAAGAAAAATAAAAAGAAACCAACAACTCTCAAAGTACAGATCAGGTAGATTTTTTTTTTTAATGCGAAACTTTTGCAAACAATCGGGAGTCAATGTCCGAGAGAAAAAGCTATCTTGCTTGAATTCCTTTAAAAAGAAAAGGCAAGTCGTTCCCCAAGTGGAAATATTAATACACGACGGGCAAGGGGGAAGCTTCACTTGGGGGAGTCAGCAAAAGTTTTCTTGGAGCGACGAGATGGGGGCAAAAAAAAGAGACGAGTGGCTATTAGGCAGAAATAAATTTAGGAGGAGGAAACGGAGTTCAGTGTGTCAGTTTCGGGTGCGGAGTGGCGGATCCGAACTCGGCTCCTCCGGCCAAAAGGGAAGAGATGAAAAGGTCCCGGGGCTGGCAGCGGGCGCGCCGGCGGGAGGGCCGCGGGCAGCGCTGTCAGGGGGGCGGCCGAGGCCGGCCGGCTCCAATTTGTATATTTAGAGAAGGAGCGGCGCGGCCCTGCCTTCCACTACGGCGCTGAAAGCAGGAGCAGCAGCAGCTCCGGAGCGGAGGGGCACACACGTGTGTGAGTGTGTGTGTGAGTGTGTGCGCGCGCGCGCCCGTGTGCGCGCGCTGGGAGCGAGCCCGGCCCCGGCGGGGAGGCGGGAGCGCTTCGCGCTGCGCCCGGGACTCGGCCGCGTCCGGCGGGGGCCGCGGGGGCCGCGGCGAGGATCCTGCTCCCGGAGGTGCGCGCGGGGGCCGACACCCCGGCCGGCGCGCCGACCCGCCCGGTCACTCCACGTTGCCGCCGCCGCCTCCGCCGCTGGCGAACGCGTCTGGCCTCCAGCTCCCTCCTTCTGCTCCTTCTCCTCTCGCTCCAAACGCCAACCCGGCAACAGACGAGCGGCGGCCGCCGCCGTGGCTTTCGCCCCCCGCGGACCGCAGCGGCAGCCCTGGGACGCGCCGACAGGGGAGTTTTATTCCTAGGGGGTTGCGAAGGGGTTCCCTTGGACTCCCACCCTTGCCCACCCACTCCTGGTTTCTCTCCCACTTGGGCTTTCTCGCTGAGGGCAGTAGGCACTTGGCAGCCTGCAGTAGATCCTCTCCTTCCTCTTTTCTGCAGCCAGGCAGCCCTTCGGTTTGCCCCCGAATGGCTCCCTAGACCGTTATCCTAGGTTCTCCATCCCTCTCGCCAGGCCGCCTCCACTTGCGCTGTCGCTCTTCCCTGTGTGTGTCTCTCTCTGCCTCTCTCGGTCTCTCTGTATCTCTCCCGCTGACTCTGCCTGCCTCTCTCTCTCTCTCTGGTCGGGAGCTTCTGGAGCTCCCCTCCGAGCGAACCTTCTGCTGCCAGCAGATAACATCACGATCCTGCCTGGGAGGAGAGATTTATAAGTTCTCTCTGAACCACGTGTTTGCCTTCAACGAAGTGACGTGCTAGGATTACAGTCAGAAGTCCTCTCGTTTACTTAGACCACGAGCTCTCCCTGAACCGTTGAGGGGGTGTGGAAATGAGGACGGCTGTGGGGAAGGGAGGGAGGAGGTGGTGTGCGCCCTGACAACAGTGATTTATGGTATTTACTTTATATAGTCATTTTGGACCCGTCTGGTGAAGGACATGCGATCAAACCTCCCATTTTTACTTCGTGTGGCTCGCTCGCTCACAGCCTCCCAGTTGGGATCACTTGCTCTAGAATGGAAGTCTTCCCTCCTGTATTGTACACACACACAACACACACACACACACACACACACACACTCTCCCACTCCCTCTCTCTCATGCAAATGAGCATCAAACAGTTGACTCTGGGCCAGGCCAGCCCTGAGATAGGTCATCCAAGCTCCACCTCCTAGCTTTTTGGTGGCATCATTTTCTGAGATTCCACAGCACCGTGCTGGTACCTCTATCCTAAAGCTTATTTTATTATGGTTTGTTGTTTACAGCCTAGCTCTGCATTTGACTGTGAACGGCTGAAAACAGAGCTCCCTCTTTTGCCCCTGGAGAATGAATTGTATTTATTTTACTGTTTGAATGAATGGCTCTTCTTAACTTGCTGCCTAAGCCACATCTTGACATGGCCTCCTCTTCACCTTGTTCCCCAGCTAGACTTTAGCAAAAATCAACTCCATTCTTTCCACAGCATATATCCGGAAGCTGGGATTTTTTTAAGTGTTTGATGTCGCTGTTATACACTACTCATAACTTGACATTTTCTATTTCAACCTAGTCCAAATTAGATAAATACAAAAATAATTCTTGCCCCTGTTCACTTTTCCCTTTTTCTTTTCTTTTACCTTTAGTTACCCAAAGTCAACATTTTCATTTCATCATGACGGTCGCCATACCGACTAGACAGATGATTTAAACTGGAAACTCTGTTGAGTTTTCCCCCAAACTCAAAGCCACTATATCACTCCCTAGTTCAGATATTCCTTTTATTATAGAAAGGTCACAAGGAGCTTTCTCTAACTGTTGGAATTTACACTTTCCATGTGTATGGGGCCTATACCATTAGTAAATAGAGGGGTAAATAGTTACGATAACAGTAGCTAACACATAGTACACTTAGTAACATGAGGCAGATCGACAGATGTGTATATATGTATATATATATATGGTCATTTAATCTTCACAACAACATTCTAAAGTAGGTATTATTATTATCATCTCTATTTTGCAGATGAGGAGACTGCGGTACAGAGAGGTTAAGTCCCTTGTTCAAGACCATAGTAAGATGGATTTTGCAATCAGAATGTACTGTCTATGTTCTTATCCACTACGTATTTCTAAGAAGCACTGGTACCAGAATATGTCTGACAAACAGGGATCGTGTGGTGAAGTTAAGCTTGAGAGATACTGGGTACTCTATTGCCTTCTTACAGATCCACAGTTTCCATCATGTTAAAGGCTCTGAGAATCTTACAGAAAATAAAACTGTTTAACCCTTTTAACCCAGCATATCCTGAACTCCCTTGAACATGGGATTTTTTCCTATGAAAACACATCAGAAAACTCTGGAATAAAGGAATTGTTCCAACCAACTTCTGAATAATTCTGAAAATTATGTGTACATCAGCATTAGCACGTTCCTTTCCTGGAGGTCACTTTCAAATTGAAGCAACTTGAAAGCAGTTAGACAACCAGTTACAACTCCAATAGCCAAAGCAAAATATACTCAAGAGGTGCTGCTATGGGGCTAGTAGTTTCACCAAGTTGTCATCCCTTTTGAGTTGAGTTTGAGAACTGCACTAATCTAGCTATACACAAAGGGGAAAAGTGACTGTTCCTACACATGGGGCAATTACAGGACATAAAGCAGGAGCTACTGAGTGAAGATCTGGCTTTGGAAGGCGGCTGGTAACCTTAGGCACCATGCTCCGCCAAGGACATAGGCTCATTCTCCCCTCAAATTAGGGAGACTACCTTCTAGATATAAACACAAACGTACCTGAGGTTAAGTGGATTCAGATTAGAGTGTGGATAGAGCAGCAAAAGTCCATCTCCATCACTGCTAGGAAAGCAATCTAAGCCATTAATCCTTCTGACAACCCCCTTCCCAACGTAAACACACACACTTTTGCCCATGGTATTTAGTCTGATGAACACGTACTGCTTACTTTACAACCCCTCAGACTCCTGGCCTGTTCATAAGAGGCTACTTTTAATTTCCCCAAAGCCCAGGAAGCGAGGACAGGGGAAGGGATGGTAAACTCTTCTAGTGTGGCTGAGGAGAGTGACTTGAGTGTAGCAGGAGAGGAGGCGCCCCTTTCTACCTCTCAGGTGAGCAATACTTTGAAGATGCAACAGGTAAGACTTCAAGAGCTGTCCCCCGGGTTTACCAAAGCCATGCGGTAAAAGGGGATTTCACCCACACAGGCCATCCTGATTAGCTCAAGGAGGCAGGTGAGCATAGTGTAAAAGGGGCAGGTTCCAGACTCAAGTTTTCTTGGGTTCAAATATCCATTGCTTTCTGGCTTTGTGATCCTGGCTAAGTTACTCAGACACTTGTGTTAGTTTCTTCATCTATGAAATGGGCATAACACATAGTACCAACAAAGTTAAGATTACTGTGAGGATTAAATGACACAAGGTACCAAGAGAGTTTCTAACACAACCTGGCACTTAAATATATGCCCATTAAATGTTAGTGACCGTTCTTGTATCCTCTCACTTCTTCGTATCTGTCAGCTCTTTCTCCAACATAAATAGGATGAAAAAGCCAGGGAAGATGCTAATTAGAATTTGCTTCATGGTTATGCCTCCTAGCAGTTTCTGTAAGTTCATGCTCATTGTTATTTTAAACATTAGGGTATTTTGCCCCTACTAATTGTAGGAAGAAAGGGCAAGAAGATACACTTTTGGTGAATAGAACTCTAAATGATTATCAAAATCCAGTTAAGTCCAAATTCCAGTTTAACACCCTAAAATGGAATTCTTTGTTTTCCAGATCAGTGGGAGAGGGTATAGCTGTTTCCACCGCTAGCCCTTCTCTGCTCATTAATGGGTACATTCACTTAAGTAATGTGCAGGTCCTACAAGAGCCTAAACAAATGCTTGATACCAAAACAACTACTCATCCCTGTCCCTGAGTTTTACCCCTAAGGATCACAGACAAGAGTTTATAATGTAATAGGTCCTTCCTAAGTCTGGTGAAAGAAAAACTTCATTTGTAACAATTTTGAAAGCTTTCCACAATGGTTTCAAGCCTCAAAAACCAGGAGGTGGGGAAAAGAAATATACAGAGCTACTGTAATTGATTACATTTTACTCTGGATAGTTACACTTGAGAAAGGCAAAGTAACCCTTTAATGTGAAAATATACCAAAAGCCTTTTAAGTTCTTACTTGTAATTTTATCTTTGATACCACAATTCAAAAACAATGTTTGGTCCATAACACAATTTTGTCTCATGTTCTGTATGCATTTTTATGCAAGTTTCTGCTCTCAGAATAATGAAATGAAAATGTTTAGTGATTTCCACAAGAGAAATCATCCAAATATTGTTTCCATTCTGTATCTATATAGGTTTACCCAAGAAAGAAGTGATAAAGGACAAAGGATGGCACACTGGCAGGGAGGAAAAGGCTGAAAGAGATCCCAGGTGGTGAAAGATAAAGGGGTGAACTCAGGAGACAGGGAAAAGCAGACGTATCAGTAGGTTATGAGGTTTTAAAGTGATAAACTCCTCACACTTTGATGATACACTGTGGGAACACTGATCTTACCCTTTGGAATTGCGATTAGTTGATGGACTACTTACTGCTGGTGGCCTTGGGGCCCTTCTACCTCTATATTTTCAGCTCCGTGAGATTTCCAACAGGGGGCAACCTCCGGAGGCCTGGATACTGTCACCGCCTACTGAAATCAGCCAGAGATTCTGGTTTCTTACCCCCGGTGAAATTCAGCCACTAAAATAGCACTTGGTGATTGATATAAATAAATGAACATTATGGGGACAGCTGTCTTACACTAAAATATGGAGACATGCTTGATAAAATGCTAATGCTGATCAAAAGAAGCCAGCAGCAGAGTTTTCCTTAGTTTTTAGGGCAGGGTTTGACACTTGCCTTTACAGAATCTCTGCTCCTACCTCACTGACCCCACCAGCCCAGCAGTCCCCAGATACTTCTCAAAGCAAGAGACTGGAATTAGGTTGCCGGGGAGAAAGGGAGACAGAGAAGTATGAACAAAGTAAAAATTCAAAGATGAGGAAGGATAAGAGAAAAACATAATGATGTTATAATTAAAATGAGTATGACAACATAAAGTGGAATTTTTATCTTTTTAAGATATATAGTCTTTAAATGAATTTGTCATCATTTCAGTGGGCTTCACAGATTGTGGAAAATTCTGAACGTGTAAATTTCCATGAGCAAAGTTACCAACCTCTATTTCAAACAACCTTGCCTTTCTGCTGCCTCAATTATCCTGCAATTAAAAAATGAAAATAAAACAAAAACCAACAGGCAATAGCGATTGCAGATAAAAAGAAAACCTGGATGTAGTTTTTTTTAATGTTAGAAGGAAAAACTAGTAAATACGTATTTTAAAAAGCAAAGTGTAAGTATACTTTTAATATGTATTTTAGAAAGCAAAGCTGTATCGGTGGTTATGATTTGTAAAAGTGGAGACTGAGGGCCACAAAGTTTTCCTGATGTTTGTTTCAAGTCTTAGAAAAGAAAGTTAGTTCTTACATCTAGGGCGACCATATAATTTATCCCACAAACCTGAGCACTTTCAAGAGTGAAGAGGATGCCTTTCATCAATACACAGGACACCAGGGGGTAAACCAGGACTGTCCCAGATTGTCACCCTAAAATGAAGCCACTTTCCAATCGGAATCTGTAACAATACATCAATTAACTTTTCACCTTTTCTCAGTTCAGTATGATATATATATAGTGAGTATTTCCAAGCCTTTTTTTTCTTTGCCTATGCTACCGATTCTAATAGTCACTATCAGAGCTATAATTTGAAAATACCTGTACGATTTTTAGCATTTATATAAACATGCACCACCCGCACAATGAAGCTCCTGAGAGGCGCCTGGTCAAGATTCTTCTGAGCTCCATGAAAGCCCATCCCCCACACAGACAGGAAGAGGAGGAGGAAGATGAAAATGGGGATTAACAAGTATTTCATGTATTCTGGGTACAGCCAAATTCATTTTTAAATTTTGGAAAGTGAACAATAGATAAAAGAATCTGAAAGGTAAAAGTAAAGTGTCCTCTTCCCTTTTTAGTGCACAGAATGAACAGAATGTTTCTGTCATTTGCTGCTTCCGGGTCACCTAATACTGACTTTTTACATGTTGATCTTTCCTGTTTAGTAAACAGTGAAGGCTGCAACAAAACCAGTGACACCTGGGAAGTTAACGTCACCTACAGTTCTGGTTTCTTTTTAGATTATTTCAGTTATCTCTCTGTCTTTTCAAGTACAAAGGCAGTATCTTTACAGTCAGTATCAAATGGCAAGCTGTTTACCATAAACCAAAGAAATAAATCCATAAATGGGAGTGTGCTATGACCCAGAGACTTCAGCAATACACAAAAATGATTTTGGCTACCTGGTTATTAGAGATAAGCTTTTGTTTTTTAAGAGGTCTTTGTTAATTAAGTTACTTAAGGTCACTAGACAACATATTGTTGCAAGGTCAATCTGGTTATTTGACCAGTTATAACGGTTAAATGGAATCGATATCCTGGTTGTACTGATTGTTCAGAAACTAGTCCCCCCGCCTGGTGTGAGGGCTGGAGGGGAATCGTTTAATTCAATGATAGCCTAAATCGTGCCACCTAGAGGAGAAAAGTGGTATGTCCTACAGCTTCCTATTTGGAGAAAACTAACATACTCAATTTCCCTGGGTATTTTCATCACAGCCTATTAAACAATGATACAATGTCATCGGGCTGTAAATTTTTTTTTAACTGTAATTAACTTTCACCTCAAGAATATTTTCCATTGACTTTTTTTCCCCAGAGGAAAAATAAAGTGTTAGTTACTTGTTATCTCCTAGCCAATAACATTCTAAACTAAAATCTAGTCTTCATTTTTATAAAGCATAATTTGAATATCTAAATTCTTAATAGCAAAAATGTCAGCACTTACACTTTTATGAGCCATCTAATGTCATTAAGTAACAACCAGAGCTATGGGCAATATATTGTATCTTAGTATAAAAGGAGCTAGTCATGTTCCAATAGACAAAACTATTGGGCACTACTCCAGTACTTAGTAGTACTTCCATTTCTGCAGCATCAAGATAATTTAACAGCAAAGTTTTAATTATCAGACATACTCAAACAAGATCTATAATAAATTCTCCAACAGTACACTGTATAATAAACTGACAGTAGCAACCAAAATAAAGCCTGAGCTGACAAGCTACCTTTTTTTTTTTTTTTTCCTTGCGTTATGCGGGCCTCTCACTGTTGTGGCCTCTCCCATTTGCGGAGCACAGGCTCCGGACGCGCAGGCTCAGCGGCCATGGCTCACGGGCCCAGCCGCTCCGCGGCATGTGGGATCCTCCCGAAAAGGGGCACGAACCCGCGTCTCCTGCATCGGCAGGCGGACTCTCAAGCACTGCGCCACCAGGGAAGCCCTGACAAGCTACCTTTAAATTGCTAGTGCCAGGAAAATGTTCACCTTTTGATACGTGCCGTAGGTTCGTGTCATGAGTAAATGAGACTAAAAAATGTAATATGCCTATTTATTTTTCCCAGATCAAAGTGTAATTTCTAGAATCTCATTTTCTATAAGACCTTAATAATTTCTAGAATGTCATTTTCTATACAACATTAGTATCACCTACAATGTGAGGAATCACTGGAGCTTGACTGGAGCTTGGACTCAACTGTATTAATAACTGTGAACTTGGGCAAGTTATTGAACCCATTGCCTGTTTCCTCAACTATATGTTGGGGACAATAACAGCACCTACTTCACAGGGTCATAGGAAGACTGACTGGATGAGTTAAGGGCATTATAAACTGTTAAATACTATCTGGCACACAATAATTACTGTATAAACGTTTGCTGTTCTTATGACTTGCTCTGGTCCAACTTATACTTGACTGGTTGATGGGCCGACCTTCATGCAGTCATCAATTGCACCTCTCCATTTCAACCCCTTGGAGTGTTCTATTAAGACAGTATTTAGAGTTTTGGTTCTGGAACAGCTGAAGTAGACAGTAAATATATTTTAATTTCTCATTAAAGGTCAGGACCTTGGTACTCAGTGTGAACTGGACTTTTCAGGCTGTCAAAAATTATTTTCTTAAAAAAAGAATGCAAAAAAAAAAGAATGTATTATGTTCTTCTATTCATCTAATGAATTTTTGGCATTCGAAACTTTTACTTATGCTATCCATAATTTTTTACATTTTCAGTCTACATGCAATTCTTGACACGTGATTTCACCAGTCTTCACGCCATCATGTTAAATGGTAGCACAAAAGTGGAAGTACCACAGCTGACATCTGTGTGTGTCCTCAAGTCACTGAACTTGTATGTTGTCTAGAATTCGTTGTTATTAAAAATAATGCTATTATACTGTTCACACAGCATTTTCTGTAATTAGGATCTTTTCCTGAGGGTTTCTAGAAGTAGAATTACTGGGTGAACACAAATTTTACTATCTGCCAGACTTTAAACTTTTCTGGGAGGAACTCATTATCTAGAAGAGGAACGTTTATGATTACAGAGATCAGAAATGAATAACAAATCTACATGCACAGCATCTAAACCTCCAAATACATAATACTGTTTCCTGAGACCCTCCCTACTACATAGTAGGCACTGTGCTAGACAGACGCTGTGCACGCATTGTTCCAATCCCTCCAATATACACAAACATATCCCTGTGCCTGAGGTACATGCTAGCCTTAAAAAGTTTTAAGACATTTTTGCAACGACACATGGCTTAATGTGAGTCCAGACTGAACTCTGAACTCAGTTCTGATTCCAAAATTTTGCCTTCTGTCATCTAACAACGAATACTGATATTTCTAAAAATATTCCATGTAAATATAACTTCATTTATCATTAAAAAGTGTACTTGGGAGTCCTCATAAGGACCAAAATATGGCAGCTGTGCCACGCAATAGATATTCCTATCATTCCTACCATTTGTAGAGAAGGATAATGTCACCTTGAACCTTTTGGACTCTGAGCTTTTACTATTTATAATACACTTAAGGGATCCCAGTGTCATTGTACAAAGACAAATATGTAGAAACAGCCCTGATGTTGTGCTTGGTACTACTCAGTATTTCAGGGTAACTGCTGTGTCTGGCTGCCTGGCTGATGTTTTGAGAGCTGATGTCAATCCCTTGTTTATGTCCATCCCACGGGAGTGGATCCATTTTTACCAAAGACTGAAGTCTGGCTCTGCGAGCACGCAGAGGCAACTGTCTAGAAGCCTCAGGGTGAATCAACAGCTGCAAGGCCACCCACACAAAAGGACACGGCTCTCAGCTGTCTCTCCATTCAGAGCCCCAGTTGGTCTTGACCCCATACAAATTTGGTGTTGCTGCTTTGATGTTTATGAACCGATTGCATTAAAGACGCAGGGTAACGATTCTGGGGTTAGAGAAACTGTTCTTTATACAAATGTGGTTTAACACCTCATCATTTTAAACTGGCTGTACTAACAACGCTCATGGTGCTCTTTGTTTTCCGGGTTTTTTGCCCAAATCTGCAACCTCCATTTGCTCTGGCAGGATGTCGAGTGTGTGCTGGGATAGATCGGAGCTGCTAGATACCTCGGGAGCCCTGCCACTCAAGGCGCTTCCTCAGGAAACCTCCCAAACAAGGAGGCTCCCGACAGAAGTCCCCAGCGCTGGAATTCACTGGCTTAGATGGCACCTGCTGTCTGCTGCTCTGACAGTTCTCAGCATGTCCCTTTAGTGCATAACAAACCTATTGTTTCACAGTACAGCACTGAGACTTAAAGTTTAGTGTGTTCATTCTGAAAGCTGCAGGTGGTACTACTAAAAAAGCAAATGCTATGTGTCATAAACAGTGGCCTAACATGTAAGGACAATAGTTATACCTCAGGAAATAATTATAAAGCAACTTAATATCACTTTTTAAAAATACAAATAGTGAAAAAGACATCAACCATAATTTAGTCAATAAAAATCACACCAGTATTTGTATATACTTAAATTGTATCAGTAAATGTTTATGTAACAATTCAAGATAGACTTATGATTCCAAAATTTATTGATAGTTTATTAGACTAAATATATGCTCTGTGACTTTATTCTCTTCTTAGGGAGACAGACCACCACTAGCCATGTGCAGCTTTTAAAATCTGAAGTAATTAAGTAAAATGAAAAACCCAGCTTCTTTGTATCCCTAGCCTCACTGGAGATGCTCCATAGCCACTTGTGCTACCACATTGGACAGTGGAGATATATTTCCATCATCACAGAAAGTCCTACCGGACAGTGGTGATGTAGAGACTAAAATTATAAGGAATCAGGCCCACTTCTCTAACATATACCCTTGTTTAACTACTCGAATGAAAACCAAAGAGCATTTGACAGGAAGCTAAATATATACTCCGGCTATGGTGGAGGGGTGGGTGAATGAGGTGAGCAGTGTTGGACCAGATGTTGCTAACAAAGCAAAATGAAACATATTTTGTAACTCTGTCTCTGAGGACAACTCTTCTGAATACAAAGGTTTCATCACACACCTAGATAAATAGCCCTAAATCATAACTCCCTGAAAGTATGCTCAGTAGACCACATGAAAAATATGAATGTGTTTCTAAGCTACAAAACATCCTTTAGAGAATCTAAAATTGTTTAAGAATTGCTGGACGATATCTTCAAACTACAAAATTCTGATTAGATTTATTACAACTCTTAGTATTTTGTTAACCACCAATCACTGCTCTAAATGTCCTGTCACCTATCTCAGACACCATTTTACTTCCAAATCTGTTCATTGGTCCTCCTGATTGATATATTTAATCAAGTTCTGAAAAGCTCACACAGGGAAAAAATTTACCAGGAGGCCTACCTTTGCTGCAATAGTCAGTAAGATTCATCTACCCAGCTGGCCAAAATTCAGACTTCTGCTTTCTTGGGGAAGGAATGAGAGAGCGTTCTGTAGGCATGGAAGAGTTCTCTCTCCCTTTTCCAAAATTTGTTCTAACTGCCAATTCACCTCAAACAGTCTTCGCACTCATAATATCTGCAGGACTCAACAGACTCACTACCTATCACAGACATACTGAGCGGAGACAAACATCAGTCATGTTGATCCTAATAGATAAATTTAAGGAAGGAGCAGTATGAACTCTGCTTCCTTCAACTGAAAACCGTTTCCAAGTAGAAATGAACTTAACATCGACAGAGTACCGACAAATTAACCTCTTCACACCCCTAGACAAGCTTCATTATTCTAGGACTCCTATTACTGTACAATTACTGTACAATTCTGTTACAATAGTTTTTAAATGTACAACTTAGATTCCACTATAATAGTTTTTTAAAAGGTTATCTTTTAACAAACATTTTTTAAGTCATGGCACATAACTGATTTATTTCAAGTTATCACTGTTAATCCAAAGTGCCACACAATCCAAATCATACAGTGGGCACGTACTGCAGGAAGTCGACTTTAAAAAGGAACAGGAGATTTGACTTTTTGATTTTTTACAGGAGCAAAATTACCCCTTATTTTGCCATAAACAATATCACTCAAATGATTCTAGTACAGTTCCTGGAACAGGTGCTCAATTAATGCCAGATAAATGCTTCACTTAACTTTCTAATTCTAGTAGGAAATCTAAGTCAAGAATCAATGGTAGGGCTTCCCTGGTGGCGCAGTAGTTAAGAATCTGCCTGCCAATGCAGGGGACACGGGTTCAAGCCCTGGTCTGGGAAGATTCCACATGCCGCAGAGCAACTAAGCCCATGCGTCACAACTACTGAGCCTGCGCTCTAGAGCCCGCAAGCCACAACTACTGAGCCCACGTGTCACAACTACTGAAGCCTGCGTGCCTACAGCCTGTGCTCTGCAACAAGAGAAGCCATGACAATGAGAAGCCCGCACACCACAACAAGTAGCCCCCGCTCGCTGCAACTAGAGAGCCCGCGCACAGCAACGAAGACCCAACGCAGCCAAAAACAAAAAAACAATTTATTAAAAAAAAGAATCAACGGTAGCTAAATTTATTTCACATCTAAGTTAAAAATGTACCATTTGCTATTTTATGCATTGCTGTGGACTGAATTTTTGATCCCCCGCCTTCCACAATTCATATGTAGAAGCTCTGTTCCTAATATGATAATATTGGAGGTGGAGCCCTTTAGGAGGCAATCAGGTCATGAGGCCCTTATAAAAGAGACACTGGGAAAGACGATCTCTCTCTCTCTCCCTCAAGTAGACACAGCAAGAAGTCAGTTGTCTACAGACCAGGAGGAGGGTGCTCATCAGATCTGCCAGCACCTTGATCTTGGACTTCCCAGCCTCCAGAACCATGAAAATAAATGTTTGTTGTTCTTCCCACCCAGTCTATGGTATCTGGTATAATGTCCTGGACTAAGACACACACACACACACACACTCACACACACATGCACACTTCCTTAAGAAATTACAAACGTTAAAAAGTATCTACTGATTTTTCAAATGTTTTAAAAGTGAAATTCACGTGGCATAAATATATCACTATACTAAGTGCAATAACCGTACTCTGTGATCATTAAAAAAACTGAAAAACTAAAACTTCCATCCCATTTCACTTATGACTCTTTTATATTATATAATTTTATATTAATATAATTTATATATATTAAAATTAGTATAATATAATTTTATATTAATAAACATTTATAATAAAATAAGTAAATCCGTATAGGGAAGAAACAAGTTATCCAAAAGATGTAATATCAACTTACTTATTTGACCTCCTCCTATCTCTTCTAAATATTTATGCTCTATGATGAGTCCTTTATAGGCATTCTCTCAGGCCTTACAAGGTCCTCAGTTTGTCCATGTTTCTGTTCACACTTCAACCTTAGGACTTCTCTGCTGTTATATGTTAACTGGGACATCTTTAGGTGTCTAGAAACTGCAATTAAATGGCTTTATGGTTAAGTAATGTATTTACATGTCCTAAAGACCAGCACGGGAGGAAGGATTAGTTTAGTTGGCAGCCACTTAATATTAAGTATGTTCATATGTGCAAAACACAGTGACTGAAAAGCCTTTTTCCAAAATTTAAACATTCCCTTTCACCCACTTATTCATATTATAAAAGACAAAATATTTTAAAGGATTGGACTTACCCTCAAATAAATCTTCCAGAACTTCCTATGGAGTCATTTCAGGTTCTAAGTAGTGAAAGCGAGCCTTTGAATTAGTCCATCCAAAGCGTTTCCAAGATATATTTTTCAACGAGTAGAATAATACTTAATCTATGTAGAAGTCTAGGTAACTTGAAAATAAATTCAGTATTCTAACTTAAAGTACTAAACTACTGTAACGATTCTAAGTTATTGTCAGTCTATAACAGGTATTAATTTTGTGAGATTTCAACTCCTAAAAGCAAAAAATAAGCAATACTAAACTATGCTAATACTGAGAACATTCACCCTAGCCATCTGAATATCCTGATAAGGGAATAAGATAATACCTAGGTACTGGTTACCTGGTTACTATTTTCCATTGTTCTTTTTAAACAAACAAAAATAAAATCTTTTTATTACTCTATTACCCTAAATAGTTACCAAAAATAAAATCCAAATATTGTTATTTTTAGATAACTACGGGGGAGAGGGGTATAGTAATGCTGTTCTTTCTCTTTTCCCTCCTTAAAGAAGTCAAAGACAATACCAGAAGTTAGGTGCAGAATAATTTATCTGACTGATGTCCGAATTTAAATGTTGTAGGGGGACTTCCCAGGTGGCACAGTGGTTAAGAATCTGCCTGCCAATTCAGGGGACACAGGTTCAAGCCCTGGTCCAGGAAGATCCCACATGCCGCAGAACAACTAAGCCCATGCGCCACAACTACTGAGCCTGCACTCTAGAGCCTGCGAGCCACCAACTACTGAAGCCTGCACCCCTAGAGCCTGTGTTCCGCCAAAAAGAGAAGCCACCACAATGAGAAGCCCGCGCACCACAACAAAGAGTAGCCCCTGCTCGCCACAACTAGAGAAAGCCCGCATGCAGCAACGAAGACCCAACGCAGCCAAAAATAAATAAATAAATAAATTTTTAAAATAAATAAATAAATAAATGTTGTAGGTAAAATATTTAGGGTAGAGATGACAGAGCCAGATTATTTAAAACATCTCTCTAAAGATACAGAGTTTTTAAAATAATATGCTCATCCTTAGATTCATATATGGTGGTATTTTGCTTAAATATTTGATTGCCAATATGCAGAAATATTAATACATATAAAACATCCTAGCTTTATGATAAAAATTATTTCACGTGATTTACATATGCTTTACACCTTCTAACACAAGTGATTTTTTTTTTCTTATAGCAGCAACTCAATTTTATTCTGGAATAAAATGATTTCTGAAAGAAGAAAATCTGCCAATATTCTCTTCCTTCCTTTCAGTTTGAAAATCTTGCACAATTTTTCTAAATTAAACTAATGACTATATGATAAGTTTATGTTAAAAAACAACTTTTTTACTAAACAAGAGGTTATTTACCCATTTCTATCACCTGATGTCCTATTCAGAATAATTTTTGCAAAGCTTTAATATGATTCAGAAACAGATTAATAGCAGAAAAAAAAAGTAAAATCTTTAATTCTGAGAAGATAAAAGTTTTTAGGTGCTGCAAATTTGTTTTTCAAAATTACGTGTGAGGTTGTATTGAAATATTTATCTGTGTTAAGTTATACTGAGATGTTTAGCATGCTCACGTTACTACTGAGGACTAGTTGTTCACATTTACTTATATTACACTCACAAAATAGCAGTTCTATAATTTAAGAAGACACTAAATTTCAAAAGTTTGGATACATACAAAAATGTACTTTGAGCTCTGCTGGTTTAATCATTTGATATCTTAGATGTACACCTTCCTTTAGGATAACAAATAACAGGCCATGGACTAATTTAACTTTGGTTACATAATACTTGTAACACTCAAATGGGTTTGCAAATATAAATGTCTCTGCTCTAGCACAGTTTTGAGGGGAGGATTATCCTTCGATATATAACAGATGCAAGCATGTGCAATTTGGTAGTAGGAAGGAACTATTTTTACTATGGAAAGATGGAGTAAGGGATGGACCCTTTTAAAAAAGAACAGATCACTTTTATTAAATAATTCCCCTACAAAGTTTGCATCTTAGGCCCAGTTTCACAGAAATTTTGGAATGATATTAAATAGCCCTGCTTTCTCTTCTCTTTCTGTTTAACACCTAGATTCTGAAAGTCATCCAATTTAATAATCTTTAAGACAACTATAAGAAATCAAGTCTCAAATCAGATGCAGTATCTGATGCAGACTATCTGTTGTCTAACTACCATTTCACTGGTCAGCCAGTCCATAAAAAAAGAATTTAAGCTAACTCAAATATTTAGGGAAAATAAGAGAAACTAGAACATGTCAAATATGCTTCCTAAGAAATTATGCCTCATTGCATAAGTTAAATATGAGAATTTCCACCTCAGTAAATCTCTCATACAAAAATAACCTAACACTTAAATCTAAGCCATTATTTATATATATTACTTAGCATATAAAAGGAAATAATATAAAAGTAGAAATTTGATGTTTCTTAAATCATAATTGCCAGAGTGTCTAAAAATAAAATCATCACCCCAAATCAGAAATGCTATAATTTAAAAATTTTGCTACATAGGTTTTCTCAATAGGTTTTCTCAATAGGTTTTCTACATAGGTGAGCACCAAAAAAAAAAAACACCAACCCTTCCCCACAAACAATATACATCTATAGGTCTGTAAGTTAGAGGCTGAAAAATGTTAACTTCAAGGAGTTCATTTTAATTATGAATTGATACTGCATTTCTACAACCCCTGGTGATACTTAAATAAAACACCAATATCTAAAAGCAACAGGTAAACCTATAATGAACTTGGCAAAATGCATATCTCAAGTAGAAATATTTCTTTCTACAAACGTTCTAAAGAACAATGCTTAAAATTATACAAGGTTTGAAATATCATTTTAACCAAGTTTACATGAAAAAGAGAAACACCAAAGTTGATAACAGTGAAAGTCTTTTGGCTCTCTTACAAATGGTATCTTTATAATTCCCCAACTTTCAGAGCATGAGTATTTTTCTAGGAAAAATAAAATGGAAACTGTGTTTCTTATATAGCTTTATGTGTCAGAGTCACTTCCAGACCCCGGTCTGTTGTCATCTGGTCCATCACTTCCTTTGTCCCAGTCTTTCATGGATGCTCCCATCATGAAATTATCACGTAGGATAGCCCATCCTGGGCCCTCTTCTGATTTTGCTTCAGTCTGTGGAAAATTATACAATCAAAATATTCAGAAGTCAATTTCATCATAAGGAAATTTTAAAATTCCAAGCTATAAAACAAACCTGTCAACACTTTTATAATAGGAGTGAGATCAAGACAAATTATAGACTGACTTTACTTATACACTATGATCATATAGGCACAAATATGTAGTACTATGTTAAAATATTTCAGCCTTATAAAAGAACCATGAAGCAGAATTAAACTTTTTTTTTTTGCAGTGGGGGGTATAATACAGTAAAATCTAGGTTTGGTATCAATTTTTAAAATCTGCTGACAATCAAAACAGACTTACAAAACATCGTTTAACATTCAGTGATAACTTATTAGAAAATGTTTGGCAAATTATTTTAACACAAAGAGAAATTTAACAAAGGTTTTTAACCCAAAATGAATTAAAGGAGAGAAAATGAAACTAACCTGATACTGTGCTAGGTTTTAATAGATGCTATCTCATTTAACATTTGATAAAAATTTGAACCAGGGCTTCCCTGGTGGCGCAGTGGTTAAGAATCTGCCTGCTAATGTAGGGGACACGGGTTTGAGCCCTGGTCTGGGAGGATCCCACATGCCACGGAGCAACTGGGCCCATGAGCCACACTACTGAGCCTGCGCGTCTGGAGCCAGTGCTCCGCAACAAGAGAGGCTGCGATAGTGAGAGGCCTGCGCGCCGCATTGAGGAGTGGCCCCCACTCACCGCAACTAGAAAAAGCCCTCGCACAGAAACGAAGATCCAACACAGCAAAAATAATAAATTAATTAATACTCACTCCAAATTTCAAAAAAAAAAAAATTGAACCAAATGTTCTTTATTTAGGTTATAATCTCACTGCCTGGCCAAATCATGGACTCAAAAGACTAATCACATGCTAAAACCATAAATATCTGAAACAGGCAATAAACATAATAGGTAGTCAATTCATTTCGTTTATTCATAGGATTTATATAAAACTATGTAAGAGAGGCTAAGAATTACAGCCTCTTATTTCATACTACAACAGTACCACCTTGTGGCATTAATTAAGTAATGCAGGATGCTGAACTCTAAACTGGTTTCTTTAACTTCATTCCACAAATATTTACTGAGAACTGCATATCAAATACCTTTCTTAGCGTTAGAAACAGAGTGATGAACAAAACAAAGTCCCTGTCTTCATGGAGCTAATAGTCTGTGCTTTCCTACTTATGCCATTCACAGAAATACACAATGTGAGAAAAATCTCTAAATATACGAGAACCCATTTGGTTAGAAAATACTGTTACCTTATGGGAGCCATTAATCATCTAAAAAGCAATTATTAAGGGAAAAGATGTTAAAGACATTTACTGGGTTAAGAGATTACTTATCTAATTCTGCTGAAGCTATCTTTTATTTTAAAAAATATAGCCCTGAAACAGTCATACCATTTAAAAAAAAAAGGACACTATTACAAACAGGAAAAATCTCCTATTGGCTTACTCCTCAGGGCTTGTCCCTCAGTAGAACCCAAAGACTGGACAGCACATAAATGTGACCAAAGATTTGCAGAAATGACTTAGTGAATCAAACAGTGCACTTTGTACTATAATTTTACCAGCATAAAGAAACAAAAACATCTGTGCTAGGTTAAACCCAACAGTAAAACAGTTCCAATGCTTTTCACGCCACACTGGTAGAGAGTAATGAAGTAGAAAGGCAATTTATAACGCTGCTCACGGAGGATGCTAACACCTCCCCATCCCTCATCTCTACAGTATCAAACCTACATTCCTAAAAAAGATTTCTGCTTCTGTCAGATTAAATTACCTAACTGGATAAAAGGCCATTTTCCCTGATTCAACTGGTTTTCTTTGCCAATCTCCTCACCTTACTTAAGAGAGACAGTTGCTCCCAATGAACAGAGATCCACTTAGAACCAATAACTGTAACACTTCTCCTGCCAAATTAATTATTCAAAGTTTTCAATTAAATTCTAAAAAGTGTATGCTTCCTGGTATAGGCACACACAAATTACTAACTAGTAAAGACAGCCTGACATTAATGTTTGTGTTTACATGCGAGTATGCACAACCTTAATGGCAAGGCTCCATGTTAAATAACTACACCCAACATGCTATGAACACGTTACCGACCCAGAGCAGGCAGAACCCACGTGACTTGCTTCTACATGAGAGCTCACCCTGACAGCCAACTTCTGCCACATCACAGAGTTGCAGGCACCACAAGAAAGGAGGGAAGGAAGAAGGGGAGACGAGGACAAAATCTTAAACAGGCAGTTCAGAAACAAAGAAAGGAATAACAGTGGACCAAAGGAAAGGATTCATTAATTAAAATGGTGAGACCTACTGTCTCGATCAAGAAGATCAAGTAAACGTATGTTTTAGGCAAAGGGAGCGATCATAGCATAAATTCAAAGCTCTTCTCAATTGTCCAACTTGAAGATAATGAAGTAAAGCTTTACTGGGGGGTCTTGGTGGTGGCGTTCTGGTTTTCAAGCACTCATACAGTCTGCTTCAGTCAGTCTCAAAGTGTGGCCCTGACACCAGCATCAGCATCACTTGTTAGGAATTCACAATCTCAGGCCCATAAATACAGAAACATTAAAAAAAACAAAACCCCCAAAACTTGGGCCCTGTTCCGAACCTACTGAATCAGAAACTCTGGTTTAATCTGTTTTAATAAGCCAAGCAGTGCTTCTGATGCTCACTAAAGCCTGAGAACCACCAAATAAAAGGACGAATATTTCTTAGAGACAATTTTCTTTCACTGCTATAAAACTAAGTACACTTTACGGCTGAGAGAGAAAAGATTTCAGATTTTGGAATCCAATGTCAGACACAGCACTGGATGCTTGACAGACTGCCATCATTCAAGCTACATTACAGTGGCATTTTTATACCACAAAGCAACAATATGGACAAAAAAACTGACAACATAAAATTTAGTACTAACAAGTGTAGGTTAATATAGTTTAAAAACAGGTATTTTCTATATTATCTCTCAAGACGGCAGCTCAAGAAAAAAAACATCTCTCAAGATGACCCTTTAACTTCTAATGCCTCCACGTGCTGAAGAAATATGCAGCAAGAAAGAAGGCAGGGGATCCGTGTTAAGGCGGCTGTTTGAACACAGACAACTAGTCCTGCTCAACTGCACAGCTTAAGCAACAAAGGAAAAGTGACTGTTGTTTTAAAGACATAATCCACTAGGACAAGATCCAAAGAGAAAAAACAGCCACAAAATTTTAGAAGGTGGAAGCAGATGGACTGGAGGCAACTGTCTTGGCAAAGCCAAGGAAGGTGAATCCTACAACTGCGACTGTCAGGCTGACAGCTAACCCAAATCACGCGGCAGAATGTTCAGGGGGAAAAAACCCAAAACTTAGAAGCAGGCAGTTCTGGGTACTTCTGGAAGTGAGGGTAGGAACAGAGGAACCGAAATAAAGAGAATTGGGTGACAGTTATGTTAAGAAACAATCAGGTCTCTAGATCCGTTCCCCACTCCACACTCCCCTGGCAGAACATTTGAGGTTTAACCCCTAGAGAGGTTATGAGCTAGCACAGATGTAGGCATAGGTGCAGTACCAAAAACAGGGGATTAGGTTACACACACACACACACACACACTCCACCCCCAACAATGAGTCCCAGTCTTCTTCTCACATTAGGCTCCCAAAATGCTGGTCAGCAGATCTTTTCTCTCCAGGCAGGAGATCAGGAATACTCTAGAAAATCTGACCAGTTAATAATAAATAACCCACCGAGAGAAGCCTACATTAAAGCTCACATGTCATGTGGACAACATCCACATACTCAGAGTTTCCAGTAACCTTTTTAGGATTATTTGTTCTAGTCATAAACAGACAACTAAGGTTTATCAGAAAGAAGACAGAATAACATAAACACAAACATTTAAAAAGCAACTTGCTTGGGAGATTGGATTGACATATATACACTAATATGTATAAAATAATAAGAACCTGCTGTATAAAAAATAAATAAAATTCAATAAATAAATGAAAAATCAAAAGCAAATTGCAGGAAAAAGAAGCTATTCAGGCAGACAGCAGAAGCAAGAAGAACTACAATCCTGCAGCCTGTGGAACAAAAACCACATTCACAGAAAGACAGACAAGATGAAAAGGCAGAGGGCTATGTACCAGATGAAGGAACAAGATAAAACCCCAGAAAAACAACTAAATGAAGTGCAGATAGGCAACCTTCCAGAAAAAGAATTCAGAATAATGATAATGAAGATGATCCAGGGCCTAAGAAAAAGAATGGAGGCAAAGATTGAGAAGATGCAAGAAATGTTTAACAAAGACCCAGAAGAATTAAAAAATAAACAGAGATGAACAATACAATAACTGAAATGAAAAATACACTAGAAGGAATCAACAGCAGAATAACTGAGGCAGAAGAACAGGTAAGTGACCTGAAAGACAGAATGGTGAAATTCACTGCTGTGGAACAGAATAGAGAAAAAAAATGAAAAGAATTGAAGACAGCCTAAGAGACCTCTGGGACAACATTAAACTCAACAACATTTGCATTATAGGGGTCCCAGAAGGAGAAGAGAGAGAGAAAGGACCAGAGAAAATATCCGAAGAGATTATAGTCGAAAACTTCCCTAACATGGGAAAGGAAATAGCCACCCAAGTCCAGGAAGCGCAGAGAGTCCCATACAAGATAAATCCAAGGAGAAACATGCCGAGACACATAGTAATCAAATTGGCAAAAATTAAAGACAAAAATTATTGAAAGCAGCAAGGAAAAAACTACAAATAACGTACAAGGGATCTCCCATAAGGTTAACAGCTGATTTCTCAGCAGAAACTCTACCAGCCAGAAGGGAGTGGCATGACATATTTAAAGTGATGAAAGGGAAGAACCTTCAACCAAGATTACTCTACCTGACAAGCATCTCATTCACATTCAGTGGAGACGTCAAAAGCTTTACAGACAAGCAAAAGCTAAGAGAATTCAGCACCACCAAACCAGCTCTACAACAAATGCTAAAGGAACTTCTCTAAATGGGAAACACAACAGAAGAAAAGGACCTACAAAAACAAACCCAAAGCAATTAAGAAAACGGTAATAGGAGCATACGTATCGATAATTACCTTAAACGTGAATGGATTAAATGCTCCAACCAAAAGACACAGGCTCGCTGAATGGATACAAAAACAAGACCCATATATATGCTGTCTATGACAGACCCACTTCAGACCTAGGGACACATACAGACTGAAAGTAAGGGGATGGAAAAAGGTATTCTATGCAAATGGAAATCAAAAGAAAGCTGGAGTAGCAATACTCATACCAGATAAAATAGACTTTAAAATAAAGAATGTTACAAGAGACAAGGAAAGGACACTACATAACGATCAAGGGATCAATCCAAGAAGAAGACATAACAATTATACATATATATGCACCCAACATAGGAGCACCTCAATACATAAGGCAACTGCTAACAGCTATAAAAGAGGAAATTGACAGTAACACAGTAATAGTGGGGGACTTTAACACCTCACTTACACCAACGGACAGATCATCCAAAATGAAAATAAATAAGGAAACACAAGATTTAAATGATACATTAAACAAGATGGACTTAATTGATATTTATAGGACATTCGATCCAAAAACAGCAGATTACACTTTCTTCTCAAGGGCACACGGAACATTCTCCAGGATAGATCACATCTTCGGTCACAAATCAAGCCTCAGGAAATTTTTTTTTTTGTGTGTGGTACGTGAGCCTCTCACTGTTGTGGCCTCTCCTGTTGCGGAGCACAGGCTCCGGACGCGCAGGCTCAGCGGCCATGGCTCACGGGCCTAGCCGCTCCGCAGCATGTGGGATCTTCCTGGACCAGGGCAGGAACCCGTGTCCCCTGCATCGGCAGGCGGGCTCTCAACCATTGCGCCACCAGGGAAGCCCAAGCCTCAGGAAATTTAAGAAAACTGAAATCATATCAAGCATCTTTTCTGACCACAATGCTATGAGATTAGAAATCAATTACAGGGAAAAAAATGTAAAAAACACAAACACATGGAGGCTAAACAATACGTTACTAAATAACCAAGAAATCACTGATGAAATCAAAGAGGAAATCAAAAAGTATCTAGAGACAAATGAAAATGAAAACGTGACGAACCAAAACCTATGGGATGCAGCAAAGGAAGTTCTAAGAGGGAAGTTTACAGCAATACAATCCTACCTCAAGAAACAACAAACATCTCAAATAAACAACCTAACCTTACACCTAAAGGGACTAGAGAAAGAAGAACAAACAAAACCCAAAGTTAGTAGAGGGAAAGAAATCATAAAGACAAGAGCAGAAATAAATGAAACAGAAACAAAGAAGACAATAGCAAAAATCAATAAAACTAAAAGCTGGTTCTTTGAAAAGATAAACAAAATCGATAAACCATTAGCCAGACTCACCAAGAAAAAGAGGGAGAGGACTCAAATCAATAAAATTAGAAATGAAAAAGGAGAAGTTACAACAGATACCGCAGAAATGCAAAGTATCCTAAGAGACTACTACAAGCAACTCTATGCCAATAAAATGGACAACCTGGAAGAAATGGACGAACTTTTAGAAAGGTATAACCTTCCAAAACTGAACAAGGAAGAAATAGAAAATATGAACAGACCAATCACAAGTAGTGAAATTGAAACTGTGATTAAAAATCTTCCAACAAACAAAAGTCCAGGACCAGATGGCTTCACAAGTGAATTCTATCAAATATTTAGAGAAGAGCCAACACCCATCCTTCTCAAACTCTTCCAAAAAATTGCAGAGGAAGGAACACTCCCAAACTCATTCTATGAGGCCACCATCACCCTGATACCACAACTAGACAAAGATACTACAAAAAGAGAAAATTACAGACCAATATCACTGATGAATACAGATACAAAAATCCTCAACAAAATAATAGCAAACAGAATCCAACAACACATTAAAAGGATCATACACCATGATCAAGTGGGATTTATCCCAGGGATGTAAGGATTCTTCAATATATGCAAATCAATCAATGTGATAACCATATTAAGAAACTGAAAAAGAAAACCCATATGATCATCTCAATAGATGCAGAAAAAGCTTTTGACAAAATTCAACATCCATTTATGATAAAAACTCTCCAGAAAGTGGGCATAGAGGGAACCTACCTCAACATAATAAAGGCCATATACGACAAACCCATAGCAAACATCATTCTCAATGGTGAAAAACTGAAAGCATTTTCTCTAAGATCAGAAACAAGACAAGGATGTCCACTCTCACCACTATTATTCAATATAGCTTTGGAAGTCCTAGCCATGGTAATCATAGAAGAAAAAGAAATAAAAGGAATACAAATTGGAAAAGAAGAAGTAAAACTGTCACTGTTTGCAGATGACATGAAACTGTACACAGAGAATCCTAAAGAGGCCACCAGAAAACTATTAGAGCTAATCAATGAATTTGGTAAAGTTGCAGGATACAAAATTAATGCACAGAAATCTCTTGCATTCCTATACACTAACAACAAAAGATCAGAAACAGAAATTAAGGAAACAATCCCATTTACCATTGCAACATAAAGAATAATATACCTAGGAATAAACCTATCTAAGGAGGTAAAAGACCTGTACTCAGAAAACTATAAGACCCTGATGAAGGAAATTAAGGATGATATAAACAGATGGAGAGATATACCATGTTCTTGGATTGGAAGAATCAATATTGTGAAAATGACTTACTACCCAAAGCAATCTATAGATTCAGTGCAACCCCTTATCAAGTTACCAATGGCATTTTTTACAGAACTAGAACGAAAAATCTTAAAACTTGTATGGAGACACAAAAGATCCCAAATAGCCACAGCGGTCTTGAGGGAAAAAAACGGAGCTGGAGGAATCAGACTCCCTGACTTCAGACTATACTACAAAGCTACAGTAACCAAGACAGTATGGTACTGGCACGAAAACAGAAATATAGATCAATGGAACAGGATAGAAAGCCCAGAGATAAACCCACGCACCTATCGTCAACTAATCTATGACAAAGGAGGCAAGGATATACAATGGAGAAGAGACAGCCTCTTCAATAAGTGGTGCTGGGAAAACTGGACAGCTACATGTAAAAGAATGAAATTAGAACACTCCCTAACACCATATACAAAAATAAACTCAAAATGGATTAGAGACCTAAATGTAAGACCAGACACTATAAAACTCTTAGAGGAAAACATAGGAAGAACACTCTTTGATATAAATCACAGAAAGATCTTTTTTGATCCACCTCCTAGAGTAATGGAAGTAAAAACAAAAATAAACAAATGGGACCTAATGAAACTTCAAAGCTTTTGCAAAGCAAAGGAAACTACACACAAGACGAAAAGACAACCCTCAGAATGGGAGAAAATATTTGCAAAGGAATCAATGGACAAATGATTAATCTCCAAAATATATAAAGAGCTCATGCAGCTCAATATTAAAAAAACAAACAACCCAATCCAAAAAAGGACCTAAATAGACATTTCTCCAAAGAAGACACAGAGATGGCCAAGAAGCACATGAAAAGCTGCTCAACATCACTAATTATTAGAGGAATGCAAATCAAACCTACCATGAGGTATCACCTCACACCAGTTAGAATGGGCATCCACAGAAAATCTACAAACAACAAATGCTGGAGAGGGTGTGGAGAAAAGGGAACCCTCTTGCACTGTTGGTGGGAATGTAAATTGATACAGCCACTATGGAGAACAGTATGGAGGTTCCTTAAAAAACTAAAAATAGAACTACCATATGACCCAGTAATCCCACTACTGGGCATATACCCAGAGAAAACCATAATTCAAAAAGACACTTGCACCCCAATGTTCACTGCAGCTCTATTTACAATAGCCAAGTCATGGAAGCAAGCTAAACGCCCATCGACAGACGAATGGATAAAGAAGATATGGTACATATATACAATGGAATATACTCAGCCATAAAAAGGAACGAAATTGAGTCATTTGTAGAGACATGGATGGATCTAGAGTCTGTCATATAGCGTGAAGTTAAGTCAGAAAGAGAAAAACAAATACCGTATATTAATGCATATATGTGGAACCTAGAAAAATGGTACAGATGAACCGGTTTGCAGGGCAGAAATTGAGACACAGATGTAGAGAACAAACGTATGGACACCATGGGGGGAAAGTGGTGGGGGAGGGGAGGGGTGGTGGTGGGATGAATTGGGAGATTGCAATTGACATATACACACTAATATGTATAAAATAGATAACTAATAAGAATCTGCTGTTTAAAAATTAAATTAAATTAAATTAAAAAAAGAATATACTGGATAAACTTTAGTCAGTTGCTTTTAGTGTCTTTTACAAAAACAAGAAGCTCTGGGGAAAACAAGATGTTTCTGCTAGGACAAAATGCATGACAGGACAATACTGCCTGGGTGTGGTTTGGTTTTTAGTGCCTGGGGCATAGTCCATATTAATAGTATTTCTCATAATCCTCCTGATATGATCACTGGAGAAGAGTGGGAATTGAGCCTTTTCACTTATTTCTTTAAAAAAAAAAAAAGAAACTATTCAAATAAAGAAAATTTAGGGGAAAATACCATTAATATCCTTGAAGAGTTAGAAGATTATACTGCATCCACAAAGTGAGAACAGTTACTATTTTAAAATAAACATTAAGAGAATAACAAAGAGCTTGAAATTTAAAACACGACGGCAGAAATAAAAAAATTATTAAGGGTGAGAAGATAAAGTTAAGGAAACCACGCAGAAAAGAGTAAAAAGAAAAATGTGATGGAAAACAGAGGAAAAAGTAAGATAATCGGAGAACCAGTCCAAGAGGTTTAACATACAAATAACAGGTCTACAGACAGAGATATGCAAAAATGGAGAGGAGGAAAATTGATGAAATACTTCAAGAAAATTTCCCGAAAAGTGAAGGACACACATTTCCAGAGTGAAAGGAGCCCTCTTAAAAGTCCAAAACACTAAAGAAAAATTGAGCCACATCAAGGACACCATGTAAAATTTCAGAACAAAGGGGTGCTAAAAGAATGTGCTATAAGCTGCCAGAAAGCAAACAAATAAATCACATACATACAGATGATCAGGAATCAGAATAAGATTCAGATTTTCCTATAGCACCACTGGAAGCAAAAAAGCAATAGATGAATGCTTTCCAAATGCTAAAAGAAAAGAATTTCCAATTGAACATTTAATACCCAGATACACTGTTATTCAAGTGTGAGGACAGAATAGAGGCACTTTCAGACACATGAGGGACCCAAAACTTTACTTCCAATTAAGCCTTTCTCGAGAAACTACTGAGAATGCCCTCCACAAAAAGGTGGAGTAAATCAAGAAGAGAAAGACACAGGAAAGAAAAAAATAAGGACATCCAACGCAGGAAAGAGAAGGGCATGTCCAGGATGAGATTGAATGGAGACTCCAGCACGGTGACTAGTCAGGCAGGGAGGAAAGCTTGCAGCAGTGATCTCGGGAAAGGCTGCTGAGAGCTGTCATCACCAGCCAACTGCCACAGTCCCATCATTTTAACTGAACAAAACCCCTAGAGGGTATGCTTTACTGAAACAGTGGGAGTAAACCAAGAAAGAAGAAGATACGAGATCCAGGAAATAGGGAATCCAATCCAGCAGACATTCCAAGGATCAGAAGAAATTTACGTCCCAGGATGACAACTGTGAAGCGGCCCAAGAGAGTAATCAACCCAGAAAAAGGAAAATAGAGGATTCTAGGAGAGAATGTCTCCAAGCAAGTTTTTATAATAGATATATTACCTGAGGTAATTTCATTTTGAAAAAATAAATAAATTGTGGATGTTAAATATGAAAATCAAGGCAATTGTTCATTTCAGGAAAAACAAATAGAAAGGAAACATAAGTAAGGAATATTACAATCTTCAGCTGTAAATACTACTTGTACAGGCATAATAATATATGTTGAACACTGAATTAGCAAAAATTATAAACTAACTATATTGAAAGGACAGCCGGGAGGAAACAGACTGTGTAAGAGGAATGAAATATTTGCCTACAATAAGAGACAGCCAATAGGTAACACCTCAAACTGACAAATCAAAAGATCTGGCTCTGTGGTAGTTGGGAATATGAGATGTGTAAGTGCCAGCAGAACTAGCCACAGGAGCCAGCTGTCCTGGTTGCCCAGGTTGCCCTGGGGTCAGAGCCGTGCAGAGTAGACAGAATGGGGCAGAAAACTGCTTTATTTGATAATGAACTTTTTGGCAAAATGTGGTCTTTTAAACTATATGCCTAAGTAAAAATTAATTGAAAAAGGAAAAAACAGGACAACAGGAGAAAACAAACTATTCTTCAATCATTTCCACAAATCCCCAAGTTTTACAAGCCTCCTCCAACATCTTCCTAAAAAAATCTCCCCCAAGAAACCTTTCTGGTTTTATTAACCATAATGACTCTGCTTTCCTTTCTAACTTATTCAATGAAAAAAAGAATTATACTATGAAGCTATTATGTGCCAGACACTTTATATAATATTCCCTTGCTTCTAATTCTCCGAAGTTTCCTAGCCAGATTGCCATCGTCCTTCTCATCTTTAATAAGGAAACTAAGGCTCAAAGAAGTGAAGCAACTTATTTAAGTCAGAGTTAATAAACAGCTGAGTCAATACTTAAATCCAGATCCATTTGATTCCAAAGCCCAAGTTCTTTCCATAATACTATACTGCTCTACAACTTAATCAATATGAACACAATATATTACTAAGTCATCTGTTATAACCTAAAAATTACACAGTAGAGTGAGTACTAAAGTACACTGAAAACAACTGAATACACTTTCAGATAATTTCTATGAAAGTCAAAACTTGGGCAAATTATCTCACACAACAGATTTACAGAATTTCAACTTACTGGATCTTTTCCATAAAGATGACTTAACCACTGAGTAGAAAACCTCCTAAATGCTTGGAGCACCCACAAAGAAAAGGTGGATCAGAGATTAATATAAGAAAAGGAGAAAGCTTGAAGCAAATTCCAAATGTGTCATTTGTTGGTAAAATTTGGCTAGGGTGATCCCTAGATAGATTTCATTAAATGTTAAGACAGCACGAGCATTAAAGGTTTTTATTTGTAAAATAGAAGTAGTGGCAATATGATGTATTATGTTTACAACAGGAATAAAAAACCAAGAGAGTTCTGGATTTGAATCATTGTTAACCACTGACTATAACACTACAAATGAGAAAGTTTAGATAGAGGTCCGAGACTTGAAAGAAATTAAATGTACTTCCCTTTCTTAACCTTGGTATAAATGTAATGTAAGAGACAGTTAATCATACTGTACATGTGAGGCACAGATATTTACCACCATGAGATGGAAGTTATTTTGACGTCTAAGTCTGGATGCCTTGACATCTAAGACGGGACTGATAAAAATTTAGCAGCTTATGAAGTCTGTCAGGGTTACTGCAAGGCAGCAATGACTCAATGACCTAAAGCAACCTACAAGACAACTCTCTGTGCCTACATCAACTGAAAAATAAAACTGACTTAAATGCAAAAAACTTAATGAAAACCATATGACGCAAGGAAACAAAATAGTCCCCACCCTCACTGGCCTGGTTTTACACAAATATTTAATCAAGATCATACAGAAGCAGTCTGTGTTGATTTTGAAGATGAAGACAACCCTTAAAAATGTTAATCAGCTTCCATTTCAAGGTTCAAACATACACTGGCAGCTATTGAAAAGAAAACTGAAAACAGAGGTTTGGAATTATTCATTAGTCTAATACCAAATAATTAAGAGCTTAACCTCATTTCAGTTTTGAAGGGGGAAAATTAAAGTCAAATCCTAAAAAAATAAACATTATAATCATATCTAAATTTAGCAATCAGCAATAGCTGATTTCATTGCTTTCCCTAAGAAGAGCGTTCTGTTTTCATTTTAATTTATTTTCACCTAAACTAAAAAAGGTTCATACCACTGGTTAAATTCATCTTAATACCTTTGTTGTTGCAAATTTTTGTAAGCTATTTACAACTGCAGTTAGTAATCTCCCCTACATTTGCGAAAGGAAAATCAAAATGGAGTCAGTATTGCTAAGAGAGCTCTCTAAAACACAGCCAAGGGGCCATTAAAGAAGTGTGACTTATGCACATCTCAGCCTGGATGGAATCTGACCCTTTGACCTGATGAAGCCATCCAGAACATCTACCAGAAATTCGTGACAGCATAGCCTATCTACTTATTGGACCCTACCCTAAAACAACTCATGATTTCTTAAGGACAAAAATATTTTCTGTCTTCAGTCAGAGTCAATCACAATTCTCGGCGGGTGACTTTTAACAACCTCATGGCTTTTCATCTTTATGATGAAACTTTCTCTTCCCTGGAACACTCTTCTGGTATCAACGGAATCGTCTGCATCTCCCAAACTGCAATTCTTAAGACCCCAAATAAACTCTTTTCTTATTCGCAGACTCCTGCTGCTTCTTTTTTTTTTTTTTTTTTTTTTTTTTTTTTTGGTTGACACATTAAATCCTATCTAAAAGTTCTGCCTGTGAAATGAAGGGTATATGAGAAATCCCTTTATATAAAAAAATGTATTCTGGTAGAAATCAAAAGAAGTAAAATATAGCCCCAAATCTTTAGAATTTAAATAAGAGCACAAATGATTTTCTAATTGTGCAAGACATTGTAACATCCCTCTAAAGAATTGAAAATTCAATCATAAAGGTTTGAAAATTTTCAATCTAGAATATACGAGAATTCCAATGAAGAACCTACTGATTCAAGTTTATATGAAAGATCCCATATCTAAACAAACTCAAACTTTTCTCTGATTCTCACAGAATTCTTAATAAGCAATTCCTACTTGCCTTTATCAATTTTTGCCTTCTCTATTCCTTCACAAGCTTGTTTAACTCTTTTACTAGGATGGTATTCCAGGCAACAAGCCCACTGGGCTTCATTTTTGTTAAATTTTTGTTTAGTTTCCAGATTCTTGTATAGTTTACAAATTCAGATGGGTAATTTCTAAGATCCAAGCAAACTAGAAAAGCATTTAATAAGAGATCCCAGGAAAAAAGATCAAGATGCTGAAATCATGTCACCTTTAATTACAACCCAAGCACATATTAAATGTACAGAACTCTCTAAGAAAACCTAATGCTGCCTGGCTTTCCAAGAATTCAGGCCTAATATTCCTGGAAAACAAGCTTTTTTGATGCATTTTTTTTCATCCACTATACTGTTTTTTGTTTTTATTTCATTTGCTGCCCTTCACTTTACTAGGCACTTAACACTTACGTCCTTGTTCAAAGTGGTTCTATTTGGTTTCTTCTGTTCTAACTTGCTATCTACATACATCTAGCTCCACAAAATTAAGTCTTAGGAAACATTCCTGCATCCCTGATTTTCTTCATTGTTTATATTCTCTTAAGAATTGTTAAAAGCTGACTATACTGCCTAAAAAGACAAACAGAACATCTCAAGGAGCCTTTTGACACAAGTGCTCTATACATTTTCATACTCAATTAGGATCACGAAATATTTAGAATACACTCTGCCACCAGTCTCTTAAAGCACATCCTTATTCTTATATCTACTACATTACATAGTACATTAATGAGAACTGAGATTTATAAACAAATTAGCAGAGCTATGAATTTATCTAGAAAAGAGACACCAATGTTTTAATATCACAACTTTGTTAAAAGCTTAAATGAAAAAAAACATACATAAGCCCCTCCTCCATGTGAGGACACAGCAAGAAGACATGTCTATGAACCAGGAAGCGGGTCCTCACCAGACACCAGATCTGCCAGTGCCCTGATCTTGGACTCCCAGCCTCCAGAACTTTGAGAAATGAATGTCTGTTGTTTAGGCCACCTAGTCTGTGATAATCTATTATAGCAACTTGAATGGGCTAAGACAGCAATGTTACCTATTTCCTCTTCTGAAATATGAGGGATGATAATAGTAAATACTCTCTCCCTCACATATCACATACACACACAGCCATAAAGGTCATTGATATAAATAAATGGCTGCTTTTGCCAACAAAAAACTCCTTGTCATTCTTTTAAATGTAATATGTGATTATTATCCCTCCATTTTTCTCCTTAATTTCTTGAAATACCCAACCACCAAGGTCCTTGCAGCAATGAAACATACAGACTTCTTGCTAGTCCAACACTGCAGTTAGTTTATGAGACGGGGTATCAACAAGGAAAAAATCTTTTTCAAAATATGGAAAAGTTCTTTGCAAAACCATGAAAAGCTAGCTATACAAACAAAACTAAGTTATATCTGGTAGATAATATGCATACTATCAATCAATCTAGTGAAGTCAACAAAAGATTTAAAAATAAATGGACTGTCTCACTAGAGTTCCTTGTACAAATGGGTGATTCCAAGTCTGGGACACAGGAAGTTCAAGGTTTGGTCTGGGACATCTTGTTATCCCAGAAAGCAAGAAGTACTCAAAGAAAAATGGGGTCATGTCAAAAGGGCACAAGAGCCAGTTTGCACTGGTTCCCATTACCTCTTGTGAATTTAAGCATCAAAAAGCATAATGTTTGTAAAATATTGAACAAATAAAAATTCTTATGTCCACGATACTAAACAAAAAACAACAACAAAAGGCGGGGGGAGAGAAGGCTCTCTTGCCAGCACTAGCAATGACTGCTAACCCAACTCCTCACTCCAGAAAGCAGTAATTAAAGGGAAGGGAACATTAGCCCCCATCTTTAGGAAATTAAATTCATCCCTAGAAATATTAAATAAATAAAAAATAAATGAGAAAATCACCATTCTGTAAACTCCAATGACATAACTGTTTTAGACAAGGATCATCAATTGATGCTAAAAGGCAAAGGAAAGATGGAGAAAGGTATACTTGCTCCTTCCGAAGTTATTCGTTCCAGAAATTACTTTATAACTGTAGGGGGAAAATGCACTTTTAATAAGGGACTATTTATTACCACTTTAACCAAATGAAAAACTACCATCACTAATATGGATGTGATGCAACAGTAAGTAGAGAGCATCTAAGTATCACACCTATGAAATAGGCCAAAAGAGTTTAACCTAAATCCTAACCTTTAGTCCTAACTTCCAGCCTACTAAAAAAGGGGCATACAGGAACAAGTTAAAAGATATCATGACAAAACCATCAGGCAAATTCAGAATCTGGATTCATTCTTCAAGACAACTGGTTTGTCTCTTTATATATTCTTCTTAAAAAAAGGTGGGGTGGGGTGGGAGAGGACAAGAGACTGGTCAAGAAGAAAGAGACCAGGATACAAGCAAATGTACGGTGTGAACCTCGACTGGATTCCAGTTCTCAGAGTTATAAAAGAATCCTTTGAATTCTGTGGTATGTGAATCACACAGCAATAAACCTAATTTTTAAAAAAGAATCTCTGGGACAGTATAGGGACTACCTTCAAATAATTACCCCAAACAAACAAAAACTAGGTGGAGAGAGGATAGGCAGACAGCTATAAAATAAACACATGGACATGTGCTAACAATTTTAGAAACTAGGTGACAGAAATACTGTTCTTTCACATGTTTTTCCTGTTTGAAAATTTTCTATAAAATAACTGGAAAAAAAAAGGATTCTAAAATTTCTATCAGGCAAACAATAATTAAATGATATCCAATAACTTTAAATTCCTTGATAAATGAATAGAAAGTCAATTCTAACAGTAAACTTATAAAGAATTTTCTTCCTTTTTTTTTGGCCACACTGCGTGGCTTCCCGGATCTTAGTTCCCCGACCAGGGATTGAACCCGGGCCCACAGCAGTGAAAGTGCCAAGTCCTAACCACTGGACAACCAGAGAATTCCCCAAAGAATTTTCTAAATGAGTCTAATGAGTTTCATAATTCTGAAGTGTTTTACTACAATATTTTATCTTACTTCCTCCTTAACCAGTTTTAAGGAATGAGATTTTAAAGTGGGTCATTCCCCAAGTGCTACTACATAAACAGTGAAGGGGAGGTGAGACCCAGAACTCAGCAAGCTGCCTTGCTTACCTGTCTAGTCTGGGCAGGCAACACTGGGGCTCGCCAGACAGCCCCCCTTCTTTCCAGCTCATCTAGGTGAGAGAATGGAGACAGTTTTCTGTTCTGCTTCTAAAAAAGTACCTCACTATTTTAAGCACACAGGCACTAATGGCTGAAAGACAGTTCTGGAGCAATACAGACTAGGTTTTCATCCAGAGTCTGTCAATTATTATCAGTGTGTCCTGAGGCAAGTCATTTAATCTGACTTTGCGTTTCTCATCTTTAAATGAGAGTTCTAGTATTTCTTAAAATGATAATTATATAAAAGCACCTTCCATAGTACCTGGCGCAAAGCAAACAATAATAATAAGGTCCCTCCCAGCCCATTTACCCTGTCCCTACCACTAATGCCCTGAGTCATCATGTACACACAGAGCCCCCGACTGAGGGGCTAATGTTCTGTGCACTATTCACAAAGTTGAGAACATTCAAATAGTAGGAAATAGTAGGAAAGCACCCACTTAGAAACCAAATCCCCCTTGCTAAGGAAAATCTTGTTAAGTTACACAGTTCAACCACAGCTTGAAGTGTGGGGTGAGAGAAACTGGACACATTTCTAGGTCCTCAAAATCTAGTTTTATTAGTTTGTAAGAAGTATGCATTACTAGGCCAGACACACCTAAATGAGAGAGAACCTTCCAAATCTAAACACAGTTTTTATTCAATTATTAGATAATTTTTGGACGATCCAGTAATTCAGCAGTAGTAACAGCAGTTTCCTTACAAACTAGCTTCCAACTTCAGATTCATCTTTAACTATTATCTGTTAGGAAAAAATAAGAACTGACTATAAGAAACTCATTCTAATGACATGCTATTGCAAACATTTATATAGTGCTTACTAGATGCCAAGCTTTCTAATTCTAAGCACTTTACATATACTAAATCACCTGACTCTCACAGTATCTCTGTGAGGTCGTTACAACTCCTAGAATGACTGTCTTAAACAAAGAAGTATCCTAGGTTTGGTGTGAGTAAGCAACCCATCTGCAGTTAGTGGCACACCAAGTATTCTGAACCCAGGCGGTCTGGTTCTCTAGTCTGTGTGTAAAATAATTCTTTTGATTTTTAAAAATGCACCCTAAGTGCAAACACATGGGTGTAAGACACACCTTACGCAGGACATTTAAATTTAAAAAAAAAAAAATCATAGCAAGAAAGAAAAAGCCTCAACCTCACTGATGAAAATCCTATGCAAGCAGCCACTTCAGCCCCTTCGAACAGAACATTTCTTCAAAGCAGGCCAGATGTACGGCACCACTATTAATTTTTATTTTAACAGTAACTAAAGATTTCCACAGCAGCTCCATAATTATATTTTTCACTTATACCCATATTTCCCCCATGTCAAATGCTGTATGTTACCACACTGCCAAACGTAAGTTCACTTTGATTAAAACTGCTGTTCAAATCAGAAACCACCCTGTGTTAAAATTAAACAGCATATTTTAAAAGTGAGTACAAAGAGAAACTGGCTTTAGGCTGTTCCCATCAACAGCAAAGTGTACAATTATGCTCATTCTTATTTCAAACTTGGAGTCTCTCTTTTGTCTAAACTCTAATCTATTTAGGCATTTTCAGTAAACAAACATTAAGCTGAATTATTTACAAAGTGAGCATTCCAAACATTCCTGTTAGAGCCGCTTTCATGTGAGAGTAAAACAGTGTTGCCCTGCAATGTAGGGGCAACTTAAGGACAGCATCTTTCTCCACCCCCTTGCCTGCCTTCCACACCCCCAGCTCCTTTTAAAAACTGAGGCCTGAAAGTGGCCGGGGGACCACCTAGGGACCTGTGTGAGGAGTCCCTCCATTCCTAGGCTCTCTCCCTTGGGGGGAGAATTCAGTGGTCTGTGAATCAACAGGAATGCACAATTTTAGAAGTACACAGCAATTCAGAGTCTAGGTCTAAGCTACCAAGATACCAAAGAAGCCTGGTATTTCAAAAGTATTCCCACCACTAAATACCTAGCTGTGAAGAAATCACATGGTTGTCATTTATGAGAAATGTATGAGAAACAGAGCCCCCTAACTTATCTCTATGTTTGACACTTAAAGCACTCATATCACAAAATCAGAAAAAAGTAAATACCTAGTCTCTTCCAGTAACTTTTCCCCTTGATTTTGATTGAAATTTGTTGTCCTGCAATCAGTAAGGAAATTACTTTCTAACAGAAACTAGCTAGCACTTTCTCTTACTACAAAATTATTACTGCGGTTTCGTTACGACAGAAGCCCAAATTGATATATTGACAATTTCAAATAAATGAAAACATCGCAGAAAGTCTGTAATTTCAAGAGTGTTAATAACATATAGTCAATGATCTCCTAACAGCAGCCAATATACTCTCCTTAGAGACTTAACAGATTTAAATTGCATCATCTTTGCTTCTGTGCCACCTTTAAGGAAACAGGCGCTTAAGTTCCAAGAAATCTGACTGAATTTTAGACAACTTTTCAAGAAAAGAGCAAAAGGAATAATCACAACTTTGAAAGGTAAGGAAAAAAATTAGCAGCTCTAATTATTAAAATCTTGATTATTCAACATATCGGGAAAACATCACTCTAGTCTGGTATGTGTTCTGAATGGGGGAAGGAAGGTACTATTCCCTAAAGGATTAAAACTAATCTCTAATGAAAATTTTTCTTATACAAAATGTAAGTTTGTGTTGCTTCCTTAAACAGAGTATCCTAAATGCAATCTTATCTTTAAAAAAAAAAAAATTCACTCAGGGTCAACATCAAGGAAGCAGCCAACGTGCCCTGCCACATGTTGGTATGTGGCTGGTACATTCAGGGCTCCATTTATTTGGTCCAAGGGAGGGATTTACAGATTCTGGATTAGAGAATTCCCTCCAAATAGGTGACAATTAATTCTTTAAACCTAGAAATGTTTACATTTCTAAAGTACACTATTCACCTTCCCCGACTGGGTAAACAGACTAACTGTCCTCTGCGTGTCCGGGACCCTGCAGAGACAGACAGACTAGTGAGCTCCTGCACTAAGCGGCCTTCACACACACTGCTCTTCGGGCCGCCTGTTCCTTTGTGTCAGGCTTCCCGCACTAACCCAGGGCCTCTGCCCCACGCTTGACGTTTTTGACCTGATTTACTGTCATCCGTCTCATTTCTCATTACAACCTGGAGCAGACATTGCCTCCAAAAGTCTTTACCTCTTAGACATGTTCCACCTTTTACAGCCTTGATCTGGTGAAAGCTGTCACCATTTCTGAATCTCCCAAGCTGTCGTCGACCTCACAGTCACCCACAGTCCCTCCCTCTCCTTCATCCCTCTGAATCAGGTGAGTCCCAGACCCAGTCAACCTCAAAACTGCCTCTCAAATCTGGCTCCTCTTTTCTTCTCACCTCCATGCAACCTTAGCTCACCCCCTTTTAGTTCTCCCCTCCTGCTCTGATTACCACAATAGCCTCCCACTGGCTTTACATCCTCCAGCCTTCTTTTTCTTAAAAATAATCAAACCTGATCACATCACTTACCTGATGAAAAATTACAACTGGCTCCCAAATGTCTAAAGGATAAAGTCCAAATTCCTTAACTGAAGGTACGAGACTAAAAAATCTGATCCCAACTTACTCAGAATCCCCTTTTCTAGCTCCCCACCCATCAGCAAACACCCTATATTCCAACCCCTATGGAAGAAGAAAAGAGAAAAGAAAGAAAATTATAAAGAATGTGAAAAACTGGAAAACTGTTAGGCTTTTTTCCCTTACAGTAGTACAAAGATTGGCAGTTCTTTTCCTCCTAACCAACTGCTTAAGTGTGCCTTGAAAAGAAGTAAAAACGAGATGCACCGTCTCTTTTTTCCTTAAATTATTACTAGTGAAAATGTCTACTGATTATGGCTTCATTCTCTGATGCTTATTTCATTTAAGTGTTTTCAAAGACTGTCTCAGTATAGGCTGGTTTCAGCAACACTGAACACTTGTTCCAATTTGTGACTTTCTTTACGAAATTCTTTAGCTTGAAGGTAAACACTTCAACAGAAGTATCACTCACTGCTGCCTCCTTCCCTGTTATCAACTGAATTCACCATTATACAATGAAAAATGCTTCTTCAGTTACTCAGAGCACCTTTACCTACAGGCTAGGTTGGTTCAATGGATGAACTAGTGCCACCACTACGTTTGCTTCATGACATTTTAAAATCAAAGCTAAGGTTCTTATATTCTTCCAAAGCACATTCCTCTTGAGAGTCACATTTTCTATGATCATTCTCACATCATAATTTTTCCAACTTTAAAACTTTCTAATTTCATGAGCTAACATCTGTACCACCTGGAACACGTACTAAAACAATTTTTCAAATGGTTTCTCTTCTCGTTTCTATGTGAAATATTCGATGGACTGATTCATTCAAAGAACCAACCTCCACTGAATTTGACATTCAATACTTTACCCCAAATTTGTATTTTTTGGCTAAGAATCACTCTTTTCTTAGGCTTTCTCACTTCCACTAACAATGTTGCATTTCATAGCCCTATCTCACAAAATATAAATAAAATAAAAAATAAAAATCAACTAAGTCCCCTGTATTGATTTAACAAGACTTACTGTGACATGATATGATAGGGAATAGAGAAAACAATGGGTATAAAAGTGGATACTGGGTAGTGAACTCACCAGTAAGTGACATACTTCTGCATATAAGCTTTACAATATGAGGAACTTTTTAAAAACGGAAAAAGCAAAAAAAAGAAAAAACAGAGTGTTAAATTTGTGAATGCCAAGGTGTAATGTGTTTACATTTATTAACGTGATGTATATCCTCTGTGCAAATGACCTGGCTTAACATGGTGAAGAGATACACAATTATTTATTAAAAAAAAAAAATTAAACCATACATATGTAACTGAAGAAACAGCTCATTTTTTTACAGATGAAAAATACTTAGAATAATAACTGCCCTAGGCACTTGAGTGAAGGTTTTTTTTGATTTACAAATATTAGCTGTTACTTCTTCTGAAACAAGCCCATCAAGTACCTTTTTGTCTTACTTCACAGTACCCAAGCTCAGCTCCAAGGAGTAATGTACAGTAATTGGTGACTCAAATGTAATTTAATATATCAGTGTGACATCTTTTAAAATACTTGTAAGTCATTTCAAAATCTCTTTCCC
>NW_006799689.1:876045-893808 GCF_000442215.2 Lipotes vexillifer
TTTCCCTAAAAATGATCTTTAAAAAGCAATTACACCTTTTTTGCCCTAAGGAGGGCTTTCTAACATATGAGTTCCCAAGTACTTTGCTCTAGAAATAATGACTACCTACAACAAAATTAGGAAAGAAAAAGATTTAAAAACTTCTAAGGGCAACAGCATTATCCAAGTCAGCAGGATCAGAGGAGGAAAAATGTCTTGATAAAGAGCTAAGGATATGAAAGGCAGTCTTGGAACGTATCAAAAAGTACTCCAATCTAGGCACCAAAAGCCTGGAAGAAGATCATGGTTTTAAATGAAATTAGCAGACTTTAAACAGCTGAAGTTGTAGCTCACAAAAACAGTAAATATGAAAACATATAATGAAGTAAGTCAAATGTAGATGTACAGTGCACAAATACACATCACCCTTAAAACAGACTTATAAATCATAGATATGTGACTTGTAAAGAAATGAATTAGTAATTCTCGTTACTAACGAGAATTCTCGTTACCTAACAAAAATTAACAGACTAGTCAAACTTTTTAAAAAGCATATACTCTCTTTTCTTCTTTATTTTCTAAGAAACAATGCTAAACACACATGTGCCAGAGCATGAATCTAAATATCTAAATAAGACTCTCAAAGGAAGAGAGATAATCACAACGATTGTTTCCAAAGAAGATGCAAACCCATAGAAACAGAGGTGAATATATGTGCTTCACGTGGACGTTTCCCTCTTTATATGGCTAAAATTTTAGGAACTATGCCTATAATGTATTTTTCAAACAATTCACTTCAAAACATTAAACATTAAAAATGTCAAAATTTAAAGGTTTATTGTTTGTGAAATACTTTATAATCAACTTAAGACTACCAGTAATTCCATTAAAGCAATAGGAAGCTACGATAGATGAACCTTTTTGCTTTTAAAATAAAAAGGAGGTCTTCCAATTAACCCCCAGACATGCATTTATCTCCAATTCTTACAGGAAAGCCTACAAAAATTGAAATAAAGGTATAAAAGTTATAAACATACAAGGAAACAATACAGAAGGGAAAACAATAGGAGACACAATATGCCAGCAAATTTTGGGGGGATGAAAACTACATAGAGTAGTAGCAACCAATTAACAGAGAAAAATAAGCTGATGCTCAGGAACTGGGGCAGTGGGCGGAGGTAGGGGTAGGGGTAATGGGTGTGATAAAAACAGAAGAATGGCTGATAGTCCGTGTAAGCAGCAGTTATTAGACCTCTTGGCCCCCTCGCCAGCTTATGCAGGCAGGTGACTGACACTAACACGGACAGTAGTTTACTCCCTGAAAATATTAAACCAGAGAGGTCCTGGACTCTGGAGCACTGGCTAACACAAAGAGCTTGTACTGGATAAGTCTACATACTGAATGCTGGAGCCCCAAAGGCTATTCCTACATTCTGCTCCAAGAACACTGGCAGCAAGTTCTTACCCCATACATAGGCAGAGGATTCTTAAGAGTCTTCTCTAGAAAAGATATAAAGTTCCAGAAGAAAGTCCTATAGAAACTGACATTTGGACATTCCCCAACAAAAGCACCAACTCTCTTGATTCTTCTATAGCTGAGCTCACCAACCAGTAAAGCCTGGGCTCATGCTGGGATGCTCAATCCATTCTCTAGTACTTTACTCGTAAATATGAGTAGACACTGAGGATCGCCATGTACTAAGGAAGGCCTCCAACTGGAAAGACTGAGGCCAAAGCAAACAGCAAAAATGAGCTCAGAAGAGACTAAAACAACGCAGAGTAGAAGACAAATTTAAGATGCCTATAATTAATTCCCCAAGGAGAACAGATAGTGCATTCGTGAAACAATAATAGGATCCCAAGAATAAAACAAAAGAACAAAAAGTGTTCTTCAAAATTAAAAAATATGAAGTCATATATTTTTAAAACTCAATTTAAGGGCTAGAAATCAAAGAACTTCCCCGAGAAAGGTGCCAGAGAGAGAGAAAATTAGAGGGGAAAAAAGTTATGAAAATAAAGAGGATCAATCCAGAAGATCTAACAACCAGTTAGCAGCAATTCCAGAAAGAGAACATAGAAAAAAAAAGGGGCACAAAAATCATCAAAGATATTAAATCCAAGAAACCAAACAACGTGTCTAGAAGGGAGGAATGTGAACTTCTCACTGGGTTGAGAGAGCTGCCACGGGCTCAGCACAGGGAGAGCAAGCCGCCCAGCGCATTTCACTGCAGAGTTTCAGAACAGCAGAGATAGAGAGATGAGCCCAAAGGTTCCAAGGGGTAAAGAACCAGAAATCAAAACAGCACAGGGCCTCTCACTGGCAAAAAAAAAAAAGAAAGAAAGAAAAAGAAAATGAAACAATAACTTCAAATTTCTGAGGGAAGATTATTTCTAACACACACATCTATACTACATTAGTTTCCCATGTCTGCCATAATATCACTACCACCAAGTGGGTGGCTTAAAACAACAGCCATTTAGCGTGCCACAGTTGAGAGTGTGGCCAGGCCCCCCTTCCTGAGGGCTGTGGGAGAGAAGCGCTTCTGTGCTTCCTCCAGCTCCTGGGGGCTGTCGGCACTCTGACTCGTGGCTATCACTCCAGCCTCTGCCTCCGCTGTGACACTGCCCCTTCTGCTTCTGCCTGTCAGATCTCCCATGTATCTCTTACAAGGACACTTGTCACTGGACTTAGGGCCCATGAAGATAATTCAGTATGATCTTTTCATCTCAACATCCTTAACTTAATTACACCTGCAAAGACCCTTTTCCCAAATAAGGTACATCACAGCTTCCAGGTATCAGGACGTGGACTTATTTCGGGGGCCACCATTCAACCCACTACATATATCTAGCCAATGCATCAATTAAAAATGAGGATACCCAAATACGTTCCCAGAAAGCTACTAGTAAATGTAACCTCATCAAAATGAGGGAGAAAGCCAAGAGAAAATAAGACATTTAGTCCAAGAAACAGAGACTACTGCACAGGGAAGAGGCAAAAGGAATTCCCAGGACAGTGATAAAGCAAAGTTGAAAATAGACAGTGCCTAGCAGGTAAAAAACAATCAGTCTGGATTGTAGCAGGGTGACCATGAAGAAAACAGTACTGAGAAGGGTTTAAGAGTTCATTTGAAGAGTGTAGCAAGCCTTTGGTGCATAAAATGAAGCAAATGTTAATTCCAAGAAAACAAAAACTGTAAGGAAATAAAGAAAATAATATTATCATATATTACTTGGCTTAGCAGTGAACAATGTTTACATTGAATACTGATTTAGCCAAAAACATAAATATACTATATTGGAAGGACCGAGTATGAGATGTATGGGGTCGAAGGAATGTTAAGAATGCCAATTCTTTACCTTCCATAAAAGATAATATCTAATACTGATAACAAAACAGTATGAATATTATTTAATATATGGAGGTAAACACTAGAAGAAAGATCTATTACCTTGGGGTGAACAGACAAGACAAGGGGTAGAGGGGGATGGGGAAGGGTATTTTATTTAGTCATAGTTCCCCTTTGGAGCAGTGTTCCTATTGCGTTGAAAACAAAATTAAAAAAAAAAAAATTAATGCAGCAAAAAAGAAAAGGTTCTGAGAAAAGTAACTTGTTCAGGGCCATAACATAGCTAAGAAACGTTTGTCACAATGTCTCAAAGTTTCTAATATCTTGCAGGAGTATGGAAATTCTTGAAACAGGGTTCTTAAATTCCCAAGTCACATGTCTTCCTAAGGATTCAAAAACAGACAAACAAATAAACCAACCAACCACACACAACACCAAGAGCACTCCTGAGGTATACTGACAGTAATGGACCCGACCTCTATGTTAGATTATTACCACTCTACCCAGCTTTGCTTAATATAACACGACTGGCTCTTGTTTGTTTTGAACTTTAATGTCATAGCCACCGGGTAAAGGGGCTGAAGATATGAAGGTCTTTCTAGATTGGTATCTTGACAGATAGCTGCCAGTAAATCCAGTTTATATGTGGATGGACGCTAAAGATTTCACAATATTAGAAATAAGAGATTAAAAGCCTGTGTTCTGAATACCATTATGCTCAGAAAAGAGACACCAATGAGCAACTTCCATAAAATCTCTTCTGTCAGACTGTATGAGGAGAGAAGGAGCATTTATTAGGCAAATGTGTAGCAGCAGTGGTGCTAGGATAAGGTGAAATAAGAGAAAAAGAGAAAAAAATCTTATTCTCTACTTAATTAACGTCCTCCTTTATCCAGTCCATTAATACATGACTCATTTCCGATAGTGTTTTGGCACACCAAACCTATTCCCACCTTGGCCTTCCCTCCTTCTCTTCAATTGCCTTAAAAGTCCACCTATTTCAAGTAACCTACATAGACTTAACTGATCTATGTCCTAAATGAATAATATAGGTTACTTTGAAATTCTCCCCACAGATGGAAATAGCCACTTAATTTATAGTCTATTGTACCTAGTGTAATTGATGATAATAGTCTAGACATACTAATTGAGAATTTGTATGTTGTCATGTTAATCTCGTTTACTTATTTACTTGAGATCATGTGTCTGTCTGAATTGTAAGCCTTTAAAAGATACAAGGATAGCACCTGGTACAAATAGGTACTTTACGTTTTTCCATAAGTATAAAATCAAAATGAAAAACATTTTTAAAAGAAAAAAATGTTGGGCTTCCATGGTGGCGCAGTGGTTGAGAGTCCGCCTGCCAATGCAGGGGACGCGTGCCCCGTTCTGGGGGGATCCCACATGCCGCGGAGCGGCTGGGCCCGTGAGCCATGGCCGCGGGGCCTGCGCGTCCGGAGCCTGTGCTCCGCAATGGGAGAGGCCACAGCGGTGAGAGGCCCGGGTACCGAAAAAAGAAAAAAAAAAAAAAAGAAAAAAAAAAAAAAAGAAAAAAAAAAAAAAAGAAAAAAAAAAAAAAAGAAAAAAAAAAAAAAAGAAAAAAAAAAAAAAAGAAAAAAAAAAAAAAAAAGAAAGAAAGAAAAAAATGTGCCAGGGTAGCACTGGTGTGGGATAGGTAGTTCTAGAAACAAATTACTTTTAAAGTAAAGCCACTTTGGTTTAAATCTCAAGGAATTTTTGACCTTGTCTCAGATTAATACCATGCCTGTGATCACTGAAGTAGAAAAAAAGAAGGTCAAGGGCAAAAGAGCAAATGGTAACAAAGAAAATGCAATAATTCCACTGAAAAGAACCCTTCATGTATTTTCATAACTCATGAAAAAACTAATCCCAAAGCAAAAACAAATGCTTCTATTAAAACTTACTTTGAAACCAACGAGGAAAAGGGGAAAAAAAGTCTTTCCTTTTCCATTGCCCCATTAGCTCTTTCTCATCCAATGCTGCTGGATCTTTCTCCAGTTCTTACAGTAAAATATCATTACATCACAAGTGAGAACAGAACACAGTCTGTTAGACTTTTTAACTAAAAAGTACAAATCCCCATACACAGTATTCATGTGTTCATAATTACTTCTGACAAACACTTTAAAAAGGCAGCACCAGTGAGCACCACATTTACATAAATATACAAAATTTGAGTCCTTTGGTATTCAAGAGATCAGCAAAGTATAAACAGCTTAGAAAATTTCTGTCAAAATTAGGTAAAATGGCCACTTCATCAAGAAACTTGAAAAATACTTCAACACTAGGCTAGCATGAAATTTCTAAATGCTCTTCTTGCCAGAGTTCCTATTGTCTTCCCAAAATACAAACAAAAAACTTACGAAAGCAACTCTAGTTTCCTGATTGAAGTACTCTTTGTTGGCCATAGAAACCAAGCCATCAAATGCAACTATGTACTTTGCTTTAATTAAAAAAAAAAACACACAGCCCTTCTGAGAGTAAAGCACATTTCAGAACCTTTCACCTGGTACAGTAAAAAGAAAGCTAGTGGGGTTCATAGGTCAAAAGGCTGGAGAAGCAGAGATTCATGCCAAAGATCATGAAAAGTATTTATGTTCTTCATCTCCCAAACAGCCAAGTATCATCAAAGCTGCCTCAGCACAAGGATGAATTCTCACCATATTTCCCAAAGCTCCAATTCTTCATTTTAGAAGTTACACACCATCACAATTACCGCTGTGGGTAACAGTCTCAATTGAAGCTGTATCCCTCACTTAGTCTTTTACAAAATGCACAAAACGCAGGATTTCAGATAGGAGAGAGAGACTGCTCTGTCTCTAAAAAATTTACCTGAATCTACTGGTTCCTGAGTTCTAACAACATCTATAACTGGCAACTTCCATACTGAATAAGTCATCATGAAATTTAAGAATACAAGCTTTTAAATTAGGCTGTGGGCATGTAGACATTTTAATAAAATATGAAAGAAAAAAAAAACCAACCCTATAATTTTATAGTATGCTTTTTCACCTCAAAACTCTTAAGAGCTGACATCTGATGCACTGAATCCTATCTAACGGTCTTACCTGTTTGGCTTTTGAGTTCTTCCCAGTCAAACTTTTCTCATTTGTGCTTCCATCCATCCCTCTGAGAACACTGATGAAATCTTTCTTGGAAACAGTTGATATCAGCTTAGCACGCTTTCTAATAGAGCCTCCAGCTTCTTTAACCTTTTCATCAACGTTCTTTTGATGCTTTTGAACAGCATTAAATAATTGCACCACACCCCTATAGAACATAAATGACCAGAGCAATGTAGTTAAGTAACAATTACACTAGAACACAAACTCTGAGGACAGAAACAATGTATTTTCACTGCTCAGAAAAGAGGCACTAATTTAATAGGCACTCAAGTGAAAAGCGTTGAATAAATCTGAAAAATGAACATACATTTCAATGAATGAATATAAATTTCTGAATAGAGAATAAATATATGTGGATTGATTTGTGATTTTTTTTCAGCTTTAGTCTTTCTAAATCAACTTTTGTACAAGTAGAACTAAGAATCAGAACTAAGATGTTTTAACACAAACATCTACTTCTCAAAATATAAAGGCTTTACAGTGTAAATGGAATGAGCACAGCCTTTATTTACAGTTAGCTGTCTAATCATCTGATGCTAGGAAAGATTTTCTGGATCTCAATTTCATCTGTAAATGGGAAAAACAATACTCAAGAAGCTTAAAAAGTATTCAGCTATGTTTCCTGCAACTTTTATAAGACTAATTAAAAAATATATTTTTTGAAGTACTTTGTGCTATAGTTAAACTCACCGAAAGATAAACTCTGAAGATTAAGAACTGTCATGTCCATTATAGTAGCCACGAGCCACACGTAGCTAGCGAACACACAAAATATGGCCAGTGTGAACTGCAATGTGCTCCAAGTTTAAAATACACACTGGATTTTGAAGACTCAGTATGAAAAAGAGAATTTTGAAATCTTTTTAATAATTGTTTTATATTGATTACATGCTGAAATAATAATTTGACTATATTGAGTTAAATGTATTATTTAAATTAATTTCACCTCTTTATACTTTTTTCAATGTGGCTATAAGAAAATTTTAAATTACACACGTGGATCACATTATATTTCTACTGGACAGCAATGATTTAGACCATTAACATCCCTTCCAGCTCTAAAATTCTATAACCTATTAATTTTCCTGCTCTAATCATCACTGGCAGAGGCAATCCGCCACAGGCCCTGAGCATCCCTGCACGTTCTTGCTGGGTTCTTCAAGAATGCAAGGCCCCGACTGCTCTTTACCCAGGCCATTTCTCAGGGTTGTGTTTGCAGTAAGCAACCTTGAAAGATGAGGTAATGTCTCCCCCCGGACAAAGAGTAGGCTTGTTACCATTCACCATAAAAGCAACAGACTCCCAGGTACAGAGTTCCTCTCCTGTAACACAACCCACCACAGGCACAGGCATCCATCTAGGGCACCTGCGCTGCCCCCGTGGGACACAGGGAACCAGTGGGAACGTGAAGCTCTGGCTACTGCTTTTGCCGTGAGTAACAAAGTCCTTTGTCTCTGGCCCACAAGCCTCTTGTCTCCTGCCAGCATCGAAGAAACTTTACCAAGCTGGCTTATTTGTTTATAAGGAGGGTAAAATTCCATACCCTTCACGGCAGGGCTGGGACCAAAGTGAGGAGAGTGAGATGCCCAGGGTACAAACTGTAAGGAGGCACTTATTCTCTGGCACTAATCCTGCACTCTTCTAAGCTCGGCATGGGTATTAATTATTCAATTCTCAGAGAAATCCTATAGGGTAGGTATAATATTCTCTCCTTTTTCTAAGGAAAAATAAACTGAGACAGAGAGAAAGTAAGTAAATGCCCAAGGACACCCAGCTAGTCAGCCAGTGTGCGGGGACAGGTCAGCAGTCTGGCTCTACTGCTCCCTCTTACCCATGCAGCCTCACTGTCTTACTGTACAACACCCAGATGGACTGTTGTAGGCAAACAGGACATTTAAGGGAATTCCACTAAATGTAATTGCTATATTCTTTAAGCAGCAACCCAACTCTTACCTCCACCGTGGAGCCTGCTGCAACTCCCCTACAGTCTCCCATCATATGTTCCTAACACATCAGACGTACCTTTATTTACAAAGAGACTAGAACTCCTATCCATAAGTGGGCAAAAACCATGCAGCAGCCACCAGATTCTATTTGTCTTTGAACACAGAGGGCAACAAATGAATGTTTGGTGTCAATGATAAAAAAAAATGCTGAGTGAAAGGACAGCACGAAGCTGCTATAATGTGTAATTTGTGACGTCATATAGTGCCAAATAACAAAAATAATCATCTAGCGCCAAAATTTAAGACAAACATCCTAAAAGAAATGCAGTAAGAGGTCTGATTATACTGTTCTTGTGACTATAAAATACAAGATGATATGAAATAGGTTCATACCAAATATCCACTTAACACGTTATATTCTTGCCTCATGAGACCTCCAAAATCTGTGGTTGAATCCAGTATTAAATAGGCAGAGGCTCAGATATAAATCACTTGGCTCTGAGAAGGCAGACCTTAAGAATCAAAGCTAGTCAGAAATGGATCACTCCACAGCTTTAGAGTACTTATTTTTTAAAGGGCAAGAACACTGTCTTACCTCGTTGCAATTCTCTGAAGATTTCTCTCTGTTTCTTTGTCTTTGACAACATCTGGCTTTACTCTGCACATCATTTCCCATTCCCGCTTCTTATCAAGCTGTGTTATAAATATTGTTATGTGAAAGAATATTAGGCATTTTTGAAAGTGCAGCATACTTTGATATGATACTCTGTGAAAGGACAAAGGTAATAAATCATTCTGGCTTAGTTTGTCATAGGGACTTTCAAAAACCCACACTTTCAGGGGTTCGGCTCAGGGAGCCTGTGGTTAGCACTCTGAGTGTCATGTGAGAGGCAGCAAGTGAGCTGACGGCAGGCTCTCTGACAGCAGGGGCCTGGAGAGCCGCCAGCGCAAAGAGCCCGGGCAGGACAAGGCAGGGTGTGCACAGCCCCGTTCCCGCCCTGCCTTCACCAGATCCTCGGAGGGGAGCATCAGCAAGGCTCCAAACTACCCTCTTCCATAACCACAAGTTTAAATACCGTTTCTCTTTATTTTTAGAAACTGACTTCCTCAGCAGTCAGAACTATTAAGAATTTGTATCAGCTCTGAAAAGAATAGCGTCATATCCAGATATACCCTGTTTATACAGTGACTATTTTTCTTTTCTCTTATGGCACATCTGACCAATATCCTTGCCAAATATGGCATATCAGTCACAAACTACAACAAATTGATTCTTTGCTATAATGCAGAAACAGAAAGGGATCAGGAGATAAGGAAATCTCAAAGACAACACAATCTAATTCAAAACTGTTTTCCGGGGGGTATCCTGGTCTCAGGTACCCGATTTGATACGTGGCTTCTCCAGGTCCCCTCCTCGGGCCAACCTAACACCAGTATCAAATATACTGAAATGATGAACTAATCACCAAGAAGCTGATGAACATCAAAACCAGTAAGAACCAGTGGAAACAAGTCTCCTTTTATCTTTTCCTTTTCTCCATTCATTTAATCTCTCATTTTGTATTAATAAAAACATCTGATCACGGTAAAACCAAATCTTTGCTCTTGGTATCAAGATTACTCTGATTCCTTTTTAAAGGAGTAGATTCTTCCCCAAATCATGTAATTTATTTTAACTATCATGAAATTCATTATCAGACTATGCCAGAAATAAAAAAATCTTACTTTTAAAGCTGTTGATTCTTAATTTTCTATTGTACCCAGGGGATAACAGGCATGCAGGATCCCAAAATATTTTTTAACTTTGAAACGTACTTTTATACTTATGATTAGAAATAATTAGCCAATATTCTGGAAACCAGTAATATTTAACATTAAAAAACGATGATAATTTACATACACTCTACCCAGAAATATACAGAGTGTTTGTGGCTGCTGTGTTGTGTTTCTGGTATCCACACGTGTGCTTTCATGCATTATGTGGACAGTATCATCTCTAGCACTCAAAGCTTTGGCCTAGAGCAGAGTTACAGACTCGTTTCTGTTGGCTTCAAAATGCTGTTCTCACTGGAACACGAGGACTACAGGTAACTAAGGATTAAAGCCTCTTCTAGATTTTGCCAGATAGAAAACAAAGATTCAAATTTTCAGTTGAAAAGCTATCAGTAAGATTTAGAAATAAAACTGATCTTAAATAAAGTACAATGAGAATATCGAATTAATAAAAGAGCACGTTGTTTCTAAGAGCAACACTTGAAAAGTTCCATCTTTATATAGCCTCTTACAGAGAGCCAACCAGTATTAGGAACAAAGTAAACATTCATCTTGAAACAAGATAAGGGGATGGTGAACTTAAAAGGAAATAAATGCCATTGAAATCTATTTTTCTTTCATTTTTACCCATAACATAACTCTTGGAAATGAGTACTTTTATATTGTCAGTACGACTGTAGAAAGTTATTTTTCTCTCATTAAAAAATAATACCTATTTCAGTAACCAAATATTTTTAGACATAGAAATACCTCATCAGGGGACATAAAACCTTATTACTGCTTCTCTATCTCCTCTGTAATACACAACAGCAAACTTAAGTCCAACTTTTGGCCTTTCCCTTTCATTAGTAGGTGGCACTAGTCTAACTTCTTCCCCCAGTGGTTTAACAAAAGGTACCAGGAACTCAAGTTTATCCAACAGTGAAAAAGTTTGTTTTCAGAACTGCAACCAACCCCTGACAATGACATCATCAAAGATTTATACCATAAAACAGATTTTGAGGAAAAAGTAACTAACATGATTCTATTAGTCCAGAATTAATAAAGTTAGTATCTGGACAGCTAAGTTGAATAAGATATTCAAACCCAGGAGTCACTGTCACATGTATAACTACTTGATTTTAAAAGGATAAATTTCCTTGGCGTTTACATTTCTATTGCTTTGCTTAGATGAACAAAAAGTGAACATGCTCAACAGAATGATTCAGACTAGATTTCTGAACACAACCTTGGTTATGCACCCTCACATAAAACGCAAGTTACAAACTGTAATGTTAATTGGACCAACACTGCAGGGAACAATCTGGTGCAGATAAGAACTAGACTAGACAACCTCATCTACAGAACAACTGGTAGGACACACCTGTTTTCTTTTCTCTAGTCTCTCTTGCTTTAACTTCTCTTTTTCCTTTTTCAGCTCCTTGTTTCTGACCAGAATGGTGGGTTTACTTTTAGGAGTCTTCTTGTTAAGGATTTTAGCCATGGCATCTGCCCAGCCCACGCTAGTTCCAACACTAGCTTCTACAGCACTTTCACTGCCATCGCCACAGGGCTCAGCTTCATCCTCATTGTCAGCTTCCACTGCTTCTTCACCAGAGGAAAAGGGATCCTTTTCCGATCCACAGCTTCCTACAGAACCTAAGAGGAGAAACAAATTAAACTTTAAAACCAGAGGCAGGCCTTGGCAAGGCCATGGCAAGACCCCGGGGGCCCTTCCTAAGGCTAACGGTTCTCCATCAGTCTCCATTCTTGCAAGAGGAGTCTTTTCCGAGTCCCACAGCTGCAGTGATGGCGGAGAATGGCAGGACCCTCCATCCTACTGCCATCCTCCCCCAAAGACCTGGCCCAGCCATGTGGACGGGGAGGCCGCAGGCTTCAGCACCCAGGACCCAGGGAGTAGAAAAAAATCCAACAGCCCCACCACGTCTTGTCATCAAGGTGGTGACAGACGCTGACATGGTGCCAGTGCAGAGTGTGTTCAAATCCCCAGGCTTTGTGTCATTAAACTACTTGAAGAGACTAATGAAGGTTACTTTAAAAACAAATAACAACAAAAACTTTAATCTGTCAAAATGGTATAGTGATCCCATGGCACAGAGAAGTCAGATTAAGTTCTCTGAGGGCTTTGGCCCAGATGTTTAAAATTCTGAATTTGTGTGCAGAAAAATCTAAAAACCAACTTCCTTTTATAGAATCTGCATATGACATTAATCAACTGGGGTGTTTCAACATTTCTGAAAAATAATCTAATGAAGTGATACGTGCCCAGGGTTTAACTGCACTGCTGGGTGACTGAGTGAAAATATCAAGTTCTGGGTTGAAGATACAAATTCATATACTGTTGAATTTTCTCATGCAGAACCACCAAAACAAGCATATACAGGTTACCAGCAAACTATGTCATCATGTAAGATTCAAATGGCTGGGATCAGAGGAGTGGCCTAAACAACAATCCAATTGGTGACCTTACTCAAAAATCAACTTGCCAAGAAGCTCTGGGTACTTTTAAGTTTTGCAGCCTATCTCAAATTCTGAAGCTCACTGTACTTTAACAACAAGAACACAAGCGCCAGCACAGTGTGTGGGTAACTATATGATCCAGAGCCTTCTGAAGAGCTTCTGCTTTGCTCTTCAGAAACCTATGGAACTATTAGGAAATACTTCAAAAGTAGTTTTATGTCAGCTTATGGCTACGATCAAAGTGAAAGGAACTGAATGTGTACTCAGCTCTTCAATTCTGAGTGATCATCCCTAAACTCTTGACTTTAAGCCATGAATTAAGAGAACTGCTGAAAAGACCTGACTTTTAGCTAGTCATCATTATATTTGCTTTTTGGTATTACTTTTGCATAAACCTTTTTTTTTTTTTTTTTCCATGGGCCTCTCACTGTCGTGGCCTCTCCCGTTGCGGAGCACAGGCTCCGGACGCGCAGGCTCAGCGGCCACGGCTCACAGGGCCCAGCCGCCCCGCGGCATGTGGGATCCTCCCGGACCGGGGCACGAACCCATGTCTCCTCCACCGGCAGGCGGACTCTCAACCACTGCGCCACCAGGGAAGCCCCAATACCTTTATTTTTTAATTGTTGAGAATTCATTAAATAAAAGGATGGAAAACTAAACATTTAACATATTGAAACTAAACTTGTAACATATTAGAAAAAAGCAAATAAAAATATATAAAACAAAACATTTTATACACATATAAAAATGAGCCTCAAGCATAGGAGTAAAAAATGAAGTATCTTTGGGCATCCCTGGTGGCGCAGTGGTTGAGAGTCCGCCTGCCGATGCAGGGGACACGGGTTCGTGCCCCGGTCCAGGAAGATCCCACATGCCGGGGAGCGGCTGGGCCCGTGAGCCATGGCCGCTGAGCCTGCGCGTCCGGAGCCTGTGCTCCGCAACGGGAGAGGCCACAGCAGTGAGAGGCCCGTGTACCGCAAAAAAAAAAAAAAAAAAAAATGAAGTATCTTCGAAAACTTAACAGAACAATACATAAACTAGAGTTGAACACAGAGAGCAAAATAATACTTTATATTTTGAAAAAGCATGATCTTAAAACATAAAGTATGTTAATGGTATCAAAAAATATTAAAGGAAATGATAAAGCAAGAATCACTAATAATTCTACTGCCCTAATGTGCTGCATATTTCTTAATAAAGAGAAAGAATTTTTTTAAGAGAAATTAATTTGCCACGTATTTAATTTGAAGCCTCCTCTGTATCCTGTACGCTGGGCAAATTTAAGAAATCTGAGAACAGGACTAGGATTTGATATGCAAATCTAAGGAGATGTAAGAAATCTTACTGCCTGCAATATAAGAAAAGGTATCTAAATTTTGCCAAACAAAAGCTGAAAGCACTATCATTCAATGAAAATCTGGGTTTCTGCTATATACCAGATTCCAGAGTCACATTATTTTTCCCCCAGAAGCATCTGCTAGGATCAGTGTTCCCTGGAAAGTAGGTTGAGAAACAAAGTTTGGAGAACGTAGGTAGCTGAAAAACATATATGTTAATATTGCAATATGTTTATTCCTCAGTCAGCAGCACTAGACAGGCACGAATAACAAAATAAACAATTCTTTGAAAAGTACTTCTTCTAAGGAAGCATTTATCCAAATGTAAAGAGGCACAACAGCTTACAAGCCTGCGTCAATGAAGAATCTCTGAGTGATTAAAAGCAGAAGTCTTTACTAGCTCCTGGTAAAATGTCAAAACTACAACACTGACATCTAGTGTTTTGTCCTGATGAATTCACACACAAATTGCAGCGAATTTCAGTTTCCCCTACACTGGAAAGGCAGCCAAAGGCTTTCTGGTTGTGTAAGCCACTCCAATTTCTCCATTTCTAAACGCTGGCTATTTTTCTTTGGTGTGTTTCTTATCCAGCCTGACTACCACAACATGCATGTGATGGACACAATAAATCCATGACGTTTTATAACACCATTTCATACAACCTGCACTTATCCCACCAATTAAAAAAAAAAAATCCCAGAATAACTTACTGAAGTCATAATTTTTATTTTATTATTTTTTAAGACGCTCTAGCTCAGAAGTTTTTAGTCACGCATTCACTGCCAATGGAAATGATATTTTATATAAATTTAAAATGCCACTGTAATGAGGTCTTCCAGCATACTAAAAAACAGGATTTACTTCTAGGATACCAAAGATAATCACTATGCAAATCAGAAAATAGAACTGGTCCTTAAAAATTTACTGTAGCCTATGAGGACGAGATTTTTTGAATTGACCATGAACTGATATTTAAAAGAAGTTAAGTGGATGTAGATAAGCAAAAAATTCCTTTGAAGTCGTGTGTGTTATTTTAAACATTAACTCTAATTCTGCATTCTATTTTAAAAATCTGGAAATTAAGGAAGGGCTACAAAGAATGCTTACTGGAAGTAATAACTCAAGGTTCCAACAGAACTTTCTGCATTCATGGAAATGTTCTATTATCAGAGCTGCCCACTAGCCACCAGCCATAAGAGCCTACTGAGTACTTCAAATGTGGCTAGGACAGCTGAGTCACTGAATTTTTAGCTTTATTTAATTTTAATTACTTTAAATTTAAAGTGACTAGTGGCTATCATATTGGACAGGGCAGGGTTAGATCTCTGAGATAATGAGGTAGACACAGGCATTTCTCCATCTCTTGCTGCCTTTTCCCCAAACTTCCACCAGCCTTTCAAACTTGCCATCTGTCCCTGATCCCAGATATATCGTTAGCTGTTGGCAGAAAAGTGAGCTATTTACCTTAGCCTTTGAGATAAAGTTTTTAAAGAAGACTCGCAGTCCTTCAATATTTACCAAGTAATCGTGAATGAAGACGAAGGAAGGCGAAAATGAAAAATCAAATTCTCCTTGAAGAAGCCAAATGCTTAGCAGGATATATAAATCAGTTAAAACCAATTGTAAAATTTGGTTTTACAATCTGTAAAATTTGTAAGTGTTCTTCTAAAAGAAAAACAACGAAGAAAAGGGTGATTGTTTAGGGGTATCTTTTACAAAGATGATTTCAAGTTGTTTCTTAAAAGTAAAGCAAGAGTTTGAATGACAAGAGAAGGGAAAAGGCCAAAGAAATAAGTTTCTACAATGAGGCCAACTGAAAGAGGCAGGGGGCAAGATCAATGAATCTAGAACCAAAAACATCCTAGATTTGAGTCAATGCTCTGTATTAAAATTAAAACTATTATTGTAATCATCATTAATACTGACATTCCAGGCAGAAGAAACCAGCATGTCCAAAAGCATGGGAATGTCGAAGAAGGTAAGATATTTATAATATAACAAGAAGTTCACACTGGCTGAAACTGGAGATTTGGTGATTGGACCATAAGAATTGGGTATGAAAAGCTGGTTGGTTTACATAAATAAGCTGGCCTGATTTATCATCCAAGAAATAAAATATACATCAAGCCCCAAGTTCTGCACTATAGGTGTGTACTTCCAGTAAGTGGCCAAACTGCTAGTGCTTTTTTCTCTTACCACCTACCTCAAGTCCTTACTTTTAAAAAAGTTTCTCTATTGGATTAAGAAGGTTGTTCTTTTAAAATACAAATATCATCTGGGAGCATTAAGGCTATTGGTTAACCTTGATATTACTTCACACCTTTAGAATTTACTCTAAATCAAATAGAACTCTCATAAAAATTTGACTGAGATCAGCTAGCAGTGGCTAAAAAGACACAGAACTCAGGCTGCCTGATTCAATCTTATCTCCAGACAGAAATCTATGTGACTTTTCTGAAGGTTTTTATGTTCTCAACCTTAATTTCCTTGTCTGTACAAATGGCAATAAAATAGTATCTACTTCATCGGGTTTTGTGATAATTAAATGAGTTAATATATACGAAGTTATTGAAGAATGACTAGCCCATAGTAAATGTTTACATGTCAATTACACACCACACACAGGACACAAACAACGTGGCTGTGGAGAAGAGAGGAACAAAGAAGAAAAAACTCTCGTGGCTGGAATCTACAGGACATGTGAGGTGCTGAATGGGAAGCTTTAGATGATCAGTTACAGCACAGGGGTTAAGAGCTCAGATTATAAAATTAGGCAGACTTGGAGCTATGTGCTGTTTCCATTACTTCCTACCAGTGTAATCTTGGGCAGGTTACCTAATCCCTGTGTTTATTCCCTATGGGAATAAAAACAGTACCTACCTCACTGGGTTGTTATGATGATTAAATAACACAGGAAAAGCACTTAGCACAGCCCTGGCACATAGTAGGCACTAAAGAGATGACAGTAACCAGAAGACAGACAAAGATACTAAGAACCTGGGAGCCAGAGCAGGGGGGGAATCCCAAAAGCTTTAAAAAGGATGCCAAAAAACAGCAGGGAAGGGGGAATAAATTTTCCTTCCACTATAATTCTACCCACCGTCTTGGCTATCGTCTATAACCCATGCACCAGGCGTTCATGGTGAGAAGCCACCTTTGACTCTATTTCAGAAGTGGTCAATGTCTCCATCCTTCACCTTTCCGAGCACTCTAAAATATGTGTTTAGGGCTAGGTGCTATTTAAAACACTTTTTATGCGTTATCATTTAATCCTCACAATACTCTTTGAGTTGCTATTATTATTCTACTTACAAAGGGAACGGTTCTCAAGCTTAAAAAGAATGTCCAAAGTCACAAAGTTAATAAGGTAGGATGATAGGGCTGTTGATTTCTAAGGCACTACAAAGCTTTGAATCAAAGATTCAGCTCAGATTAATGTATACTGAACTAATGCAGAAAATAGTTTAATAACATTTGAATTAAAAAGGAATTTCTCTCTAGGCCACAGGTAACAGAACAGCCATTGCTCGCGCCCATTCTCATTTCGCCCCTAGGTATGCAGAGCTCTACAAAACTACTGCTCCCCACTCCAGGTGTAAACCATCTGTTCGGATCATGTCATGTGATCTTTCCTGCCCATTAGTACTTAATTTAGAATATTCAAAATTGATACTTGACAACTTTTTTTTTTTTTTTTTTTTTTTCCGGTACGCGGGCCCTCTCACTGTTGTGGCCCCTCCCGTTGCGGAGCACAGGCTCCGGACCCGCAGG
>NW_006799689.1:894001-897576 GCF_000442215.2 Lipotes vexillifer
GTCCCCTGCGTCGGCAGGCGGACTCCCAACCACTGCGCCACCAGGGAAGCCCTTGACAACTTTTTAAAAAAGCATTTACCGCTTTAAAAAAAAAAAATGAAGTTACCCCAGGTTTCCATAAAAATAACCAAAAATAAAATGAAAGTTCTACCACAGGACAAACTATCAGATGTGATTACTGTGTGCTATCTGGGCAAGCCAGAGCAGACAGAGCCTGGAAGTAGTCTGTTTCCTGAATCTGTCCTATAAATTGCTAAACCACTCAAGTAGGACTATGATATACTTCATTTCTTAGGCATGTTCCTTTGCTATTTAAGTAACTTAAACGATGAAGGAGGCTATAAGCTACAGTTTGATGAAAAGCCCATTTATCTGCTAGGTTATTACATCTTGAATACTGTTTTGTAGTTTATCAAAAATGAAGGGATAGCTCCTAGGATCTTCTAAACCAATTGTTATCAAGTCTTGTGTTAGAAGTATATGGCCATTTTTCAAGTATGTAACCAGATAATTCAGGAAAAAATGAAATTACCATTCCTCCCTACTAGTTTATAGGCATATGGACACATTCTGTGAGGGAGGGATCAATCACTTCATGGCACTGGACCAAGGCTTTTTTCACTTGGGTTGATTCACTGACTACAGAGCTTCTTTTTTTTTTTTTAATAAAGACTATTAGTTTAAGAAACAAGTAGGTATTGTGTCTAAACCTCCAACAGTGCATAAATTCCATAAATCTGAGTAGGTCAATGATAACTCAGAGGTAGAGATTATCATACTCCTCTTTATAATACTTGATATCATCACCAGTGTTCTCATTTTTTTCACCTGAGTTGATTTACTGACTGGGAAGGCTGGGTGTACCTGTGTTTTTTATTTAGACTACAAACTTAACAGCCAAGTATACATTGTATCTAAACCTCCAACAAGGTATCAATTCAATAAATCTGAGTAGTCCCAGGTTAACTCACTTAGGGGTGGCATCCTCTCCTTTATAATGCTTGACATTTATGTGTTACTCGAACGTTGACTATAGCATTTTACCTTTCACATAACTGATTCGTGATCATCTGCAATTTTACTATGACGAGATTTCAAACCCTACTGAAGAGTATTACAATTTACCAAAACTTCAGCCTGAATCATTTTGCTATCATTCAAGTTTATATTACATACAACTTCTGTTAATTTTTAACTTCAGCTAAAAATACCTGGTACATGAGAAAAGAGTGTAAAAATCACATTAAGAGAGGTTTCCAATTTATAATAAATGGATATTGAGTACTACACCATGTTTCAGGATTTATGCCAAGTTCTGAGACACAGCTGTAACCAAAGCTTTCAAGGTCTCTCCCCACTGAACTAGGAAACTTCTGCAAAGTCTGACAAATAATACTTAAGAGGTTTACACTCATAAAAGCACAATTTTCTACCTTTTTTAAACAATGTGTCAAAAGAAATTAAAGCCAGAAGATAAAAAATAAAGTTAAAACAACACATGGGTTATACCTGTGTGTTTTCTATGGAATTTAAGTAGCATCTTGCTAAAGGAAGTTGCTTTCAAATGTTGACATAAGGCACATCCCTATCAATTTTTATGAACCAATTAAAATTCAAAGATAAGTCTCTAGTCTCTAATTCAATTTCCTGATAAAATGAGCTGGTACACTTTAATAATAAGCCTATAATTTGCTGATTCCTCATGTGTCTGAAGTCAGCTTCAATCGTCTGCCTTTATAATCTCTCAGAATCCATTCTCTATAAATTTTTGATAACTTAATAGTTCTGCCAAGGCCACATGTACACAAATATCTGAACTAGAAAAGCTGTTTCCATGGGTCACTTTTTCCAGAAATATCTGATTTCACAAGAGGAAAAAAAATCAACTTCTTATATTAAATAGCAAATTCTGAGTTAAACCAAAGGAAAACATCCCATCCAAAGGACCTACATTACTGAATTTATTAAATAAAAGGACCTTTATTATTTATGTCTATTGAAGAGACACATTCTAAATCCTGAAAGAAACAGCAGAGGGAGACAACTAAGTAGAAATCTAAAGGACACACAGAAGCTGGTTACGAGAAAGTGAAGAAAAAAGAGCAGCTACTAGGACAGCATAAGCATGGCTAGGAGGGGGGAGAGCAAATGTGTTCATGGAACGAGGAGTTCAGAAACTGTGACACTAGCGAGCTGGGGGGCGGGGGGACAAGGTGTGAGCCTTGAGGAGTAAGCAGCCGTCAGATCGTGGAGGCTGCATATGCAGACTATCACCAGTTCACAATGATAGAGTCCATCCTCCTCATTCACTGGCTTCTGTATTTGGGAAAATGAAATTATGAATTCAGCCTTGCAAATATTAAGTGTGAGGTATCTATGGAACAACTAAGCATAGACAACCCATAGTTGTCAAAATCACTATTATTAATCCTGAATTTTACCACAAATACATGACTAAATGATTAGATTATGGCGTAAGAAGGACAGAATTAAGAGACAACATCCTGCAACTATGGACTGAACAGTTTTCCACTGGGAGGCACAATGGAAACAGTATCTCCAAGCCTCTGTCTCCGCATCTGTAAAACAGAAACGCCATCAGCTACCTTGCAGGGTTACCAGAGGAAATTCTAACCTTTTTACTGGAGAAAGCTCCAGCTTATAAACATCACGGTTATCAAGGGCTGGAAGGCTTACTGGGTGGTCAAGAGATGGGACTAGCAGTTTTGTTAGATCAGAAAAAATGTCATGATCATTAATCCAAATATTTATGAGTAGGTGCCTTGTGCCAAACATTAAATGCTTTACCTACATGAGCTCATTGAATCTTTGCAACAATCCTGAGGAGACACTTATCACCTTCATTTTAGGGATGAGGAAACTGAGGCAGGTCATAGTAAATAAGCAGTACAAACACAGGTGCCTCTTATACTACTGAGTAAAAGTGATCATTCATTTCTAGAGATAATACATGGATACTAGGAGAAAAGAAGGAAGGCTGGAATAAGTGAGGAAGGAACGAAGACTACACAGTTATAAACAGCGGAAGGAATGCTACAGAAATCTGACCACAAAAACACCCCTTAGTGATGGAACCTCCCTGAGCGGAAGAAAAATCTGTCTCAACACCAAGGTTTCCTCATACCCAATCTTTCTTAAGATTCTATGCCCCTGCTCTTTTACTTTCCAGAGAGCATTTTTTTTTTTGATCATCTCTATCCTCCTGGTCCCTCAACCGTATCAGCGGAGTCAGGGGTCAGAGTAAAGGCTCTAGAGCAAACTTCAATAATGGTTGTGTCATTTACCAACTTGTTTATCAGCTTATGCATTGGGGGAGCAAGATAAAACCTCTCTGTGTCTCAGTTTCTTATAAGTAAAATGAGGATAATAATTACCCTGTCTCACAGGGTTGTTGTCAGAATTAAAGTGATACACAGGGAGCTTAGAAGAGTACCTAAGCTAATATTATTGCTATTATTACCTAATTCCTCTAACAGTATAGTACACCCAAAATTTATGGTGCTACAAGTTTATTTGGAAGTTGGTTATCTGGAAAATTGAATGCTTTCCTGCTG
>NW_006799689.1:897594-898821 GCF_000442215.2 Lipotes vexillifer
GCTGAAACACATTTCAAGTGGGGACCTTCTCTCTGTCTTCCCTGTACTTTCCTAGTGCAATCCCTAAAAGAGTTTTGCAATTGCCTGATTGTTCTGGCTCTCTATGGCAGTCACCATACAGTTAGCAGTGATGTTTATAAAGATGTGTCACCCTCTTGCTTAAAAGGTCTCAAGTGCTCCATACTGCCTACAAATAGAGAATCCTATTTCCTTCATATGGCAAACAAGGTCCTTTACAATCTGGCTTTATCCTCTGTTCCTAGTCTCAGTGACTCCTCTGAAGAGCTAGAGCCATAGCCAACAATTCATCTCAACCTAACCAGCCATGCGTTTTAAGAAGCTGCATGCCACTGTATGTGCTTTTCCTACGTCTGAGAAAACTGTCCTCTCCACCTCCAGACTTAGAAAACTAAGGCTTTGATGAAATGACACCTTACTTATCAATATTCATTCAGCAAGAAAACGTACTTAGTACCAAAATGTGTAAGGAAGGCCCTATGAAAATAAAGATACATAAGACATCGTTCCAGCACTTGAACTTATATCCAAAAGGAGAAAGACACGTTAAAATAAAATAATAATACGGTACATTATGAGTAATATGTATAAGATAGAAGGAAGCAATGCCTAGGCTGGGTTCTATAGGATATGGATTTCTCTGTCTCCATCCTTACCATTTTTAACTGGACCAGGATCATGGTAACTATAACCTTTATAATGAGCTCTTAATGATACTCAATACATTGTATTACAGTCCTGTGTTTAATATCTATCTTCCCGAAGACTGTAATTCTAGGGCAGGAATTTACTCATCCTTTGTATCCTCAACACCCAGAGGGTGACCAGAATACAGAAGAACACAATTGTTCATTGAACTGAATTTAATAATAAGGTCTCTATATTAGCCAAAAGCCTTCTTAACCCAAAATGTAATTGAACTATAATAGCAAGAGAACCCTAGAACCTAATCATATTTACAACAATGCACTGAGAAGTCAGGACAGCTCTAACTTGAAATTATCCAGTACTTGAAATAGAGAAATCTACTTCCCACCTAAATCTGTAAGCAATACTGATATTCTGCTCCAAATGCAACAGTATTTCTTTCTCTGACATCCCCACAGGAACTAGTCTATTGAGTTCAAAAAATATTGGGAGGGCTTCCCTGGTGGCGCAGTGGTTGAAGAGTCCGCCTGCCGATGCAGGGGACACGGGTTCGTGCCCCGG
>NW_006799689.1:899552-916010 GCF_000442215.2 Lipotes vexillifer
GAGGCCACAACAGTGAGAGGTCCGCGTACAGCAAAAAAAAAAAAAAAAATTTTGGGAGGTGTTCCAATCCCTGCTCAATGAATAGTCTGTTTTCCTTAACTCCTTTGGCAAGAGAGAAGGATTCCAATTACCTAGGGACTGCAGCAGTATATGACAGTTTCTTCTTCTTAGTCCTGGAAGTCGAGGTTTATTCACTTATTTACTTAAATATCTGCGAAGGATCCACAACACAGCAGGCACTGTCTTAGGCACTGGGTACAGAGCAGTCTCTCCTCTTATGGAACTTACATTCCAGCTGGGAGAGACACACAGCAAATATACAACATGTCAGAGGGTTTGAGAAATGCTGAGAAAAATAAAGCAGGGTAATAATTCAAAAAGTGAAGGCAGGGAGACACAGAGAAGAGTAGTGGTGTACATTAGATAGGGCGGTCAGGGACAAGTCTCGCAGACAAGGCATTGAATCAGAGACTGAAGGAGTGAGCGAGAGAGAGAGCCATGCAAGCATCTGAAAAGTATTCTAGGCAGTGAAACCAGCAAGTGCAGAACCCATGGTGTGAGAGTTATGTTTAACATGTATAACAAACCACAGGATATCAACGTGGCTAGTAAGGGGCAGAGCAGAGTGGCAGATGATGAGAGAGATGCCTGAACTACATCATACACAGGCTAAGGACTTTGGATGTTATGCTGAGATAGGTAGCCACTGGCTCATCTTGAGCAGATAACTGACATGATTTGAGGTACATTATAAAAGAATAGGTCTGGCTGTTACAAAGTTCTAGGTAGTACAAAGGAGCAATCACTGGCAGTAGTAAGTCAGGGGTCGTCTGCGACCCCTTTAACCTAAGAAGCTAGTGCCAAGAACGATGGTAAAGAGTAGGAGCATGGACACATCATGGTTGAAAGCCTCAAAATATATTTCCTTCCTTTCAATAGCAAACGTCTCTGAGAGAGAGAGTTATCAGCTGCTACTTTTATTTATTCTACTTTAACCACCTACTCTTCTTTCATTTACTATCTCATCTCTAACTCCCCAACAGATGCACACACCTACCACACAAGAAAATTCAAGTATACCATCCGTCTTCCTCTTTCGGTCTTTTGCTCCTTGCTCCATATGAGAACTAACTCATTCTTGGAATTTCAAATATCCCCCTTCCTTTCGTCCCTTGCTACTTGCAAGCTTCGTTTTGCTGCTGTAAGAAGCAGTTTCATCTGTTTTAATTAATTACAGTGACGATAAAAATGTCTAATAAAAGAACGTGGAAGCTTTAACACGCAACAGGGACCCTTCCCTGAACACCACTTTCCCAAGCCTTCTCAAGGAGCCAAAGTCGCCCCTTCGCAGTCCTGAGGAGACGAAATTCAGGCGGCTAGCGGCAAACGCATTCGCATCCCCTGCTTCCCGCAAACTCATGCCGGCCTTTCCTCTGAGCAGCCAAACTCAGCCCTAGTACGTTACCTTCACTATCGACAGCATCTTTGTCCTTATCTTCCAGCTCCGATGCTGCAGCCGGGGATACCATTTTCATCTTCCCCTTCTTCTTTAGTGAATTTTTCAGCTTTTTCCCCGCACTCACACGTGACTCTCGAACGGCCGCGGCCATGATTCCTAGCCGGAAGCGTTCCGTGAGCATTGCGTCCGGCTGTAACACAAAGGACTTCGGCTTCTAGTTCCGGTGATACAAGGTTCCGGGGCGGTGCCATTTAGCCGGGAGTTCTCGGGCTGGAGGCTCACAGTATGGATTGGAAAGAGGACTGATTGGTTGTCTTTACGTGCTATCTGCTCCAGTAAAAAACAGTAATAATAATAAAAATCAGTGAATATACGTTCTCGGCCGACTCCTCTGCCAGCTCGCCCTTGTCCTGGTCCGCCGCCCCACTCTGACCCCAACCCGACCCGGTCCACTTTCATTTCCTCCCCACGGCTGTTTCTGTATCTGCTGCCTTATTTCATGTTGGTTTATGGTGTTGGACTAACGTCCCGAACGTGCCTTCTAAACGCACTAGAAGGGAGGAAGCGAGGACAATCGCGTGAGGGGTCGAAATCTCGCTCTGACTAACCCCTGAGTGGCTTCCAATTGCAAACCGAATAGAATCTCGCTTTCTTCCCTTGGGTCGCAGGTGTGAAGGGTTCCAGCCCCCACCCCTCCCTCCCACCTAGCTCCGCCCCGCCCGCTCAAGGCGCCCGACCGCGCGGTGGAGACCAAGAGAACAGCAGCTTTGCACTCCGCGGGCTGCTCCTGCCTCCCTCCCGGGGCCAGCTTCTCCCTGAGGTCAGTCTTTGACACCAGCTTTTCCAGCCCCGCTTTCCCTCGAAGCTGCTCCCACAAGCTGCCCCTATGTCCTTTCCCTAACTTGTCGGCTCCTGGATAATAAGGACCACATATCATTCACTACCCTATCCCCGAGGCCCCCAACGGAGCCTGGCCCGTGGTAGGAACCCAAACATATTTTTGGAAGAAATGAATGAATGAATGACAGAATACAACCATTCACAAAGTTAATGAGTCAAACGGATAATGTAGCAAACTCTTACATCGTGTTCCATCGGCCAGGCGTATTCTAAAGCCTTTCCCTAAGCTTAGCATTTTCCTGGAACAGCATTTCTTGTTTTTCTTTAAAACCCAAAATTTCTAAAGGGGGAGGGTGCTGTTATCTCTCTGCTCCTTTTATCTGCTATTACTATCTTCTTTAGAGTTCTCTTCACGTCTTACTAGCCAATCCCTTGTTATCCCAATCCTCTGTTAAAGTTAACAATTCTGTATATTAAACTTTCCGAATCAAATTACTAAGTGGTTTCCATCTCCTGATTGGCCTTAACTGATACAAAGATCAGTGTTGTGATGGAAATATTATCAGTACCCAAATACTGTCCCTACCAACCTGCAGCACCGTTAAACCGTTCCGTTAAGGTTTAGTCATTTTTAGAAGAGTGGGGGTATTCAGAGTAGAGTTCCTTGTTAAAATGCAAATATTTATAGGGCGATAACAGTTAAAACAATTTCTTCTGGATGATTTGTTGCAGCTTGGCTGATGTGAGTGCATTGAAGAGCTTTGAACTACTGGACATGGAGCAGATGAGAAGGAGAGGTAATTGCACAGTGTATCCAGAGCAGGGGGTGCTGGGTCTGCAAGGTCTGCATGCTCTGGAAAGATATTCTGGGTTAAGTAATAATTCTTGGGTTCTCTACAGAGAAAGGAATCTATAAAAGGAGAGTGTAAAGAGAAAGAAGATGTCTCAGGATCATAGGGAATATCATCAGGGTTGCTATGTGGGAAGGCATAAGAAAGAGGGATGAGAATAGAGAGTTACGAGAAGAGCAATGCTAGGTCTCTAAACACTAGTGGGACACATTCCCCAAAAGAAGTGATTGTCATCAAATGTGGACTCACAGGAAAAGAAATCATAACTATTTAATTGATTTGTCACTTTAACAAGAGATGTAAAGGAAAACTTAAAAAAAGAAAAAAAAAAAAAAGAAATGATGTACTATATTCCTGAAAGACAGATCAAATTTTCTAAAGCTATTTATTTATTCCAACAAAAGTGCCATTGGAAAGTTTGGGGAGAAGAGAGGAAAAGAGCAAAGTCTTGATAAAATAATTCTAAGGTTCAAAATAAGTAAATGATAATAATATCTTTTAAAAAGAGGAGTCTTGAGACAAAGCTTGCCTGTTCAGATATTAGAATATACTATACATAAAGCTACAATAATTAAAATGTACAGATCAAAAGAAAAAATAAGTGATAAGGAAACAAATTCTAGAATATGTAAAACCTTAAAGTATTATGCAGGAACTATCACGAGGAAAAGAGAGAAGAGAAAAATTCTGCAAAACTTATTTTAGTAAAATTAACTGTTTAGTGAGAAAAGAAATTAGAGGCTCACATCTTACCCTAAAATTAATTCCAGAATTAAATATGAAATAAATATAAGGAAAAAAAAAGAAGTGAAAGTCTGATTTATTGAATTGTAGAAACAACTTTCCAAGTTTAAAATCAATGGAAGTAATTCTGAAAAAGAGAACAATAGATCTAATTATATAAAAACCAAAAACTGTGTATCTAAGAAAATGACCAAAATATAAAGGTAAATAGAATGTGAATAAGACAGAAAATCGATTTTGAGATGACTACATAAAGAATTCATATGACTTTCACATCTGGTCAAGGTGGAGTAACAGGGAGCAAATTTATCCTCCCACCTGAAACAAAAAATAGACAAAATAAACAGAGCAACATTTTTCAAGAACCAGACATTAGATAATGAAGGATAATGACCAATGAGAGATGGCAAACAAACTAGGTGATCCCATGATCTCCTCAGCATACTGCTTGGAGAAAGTTTCCAGACCTGGGCACAGAGAGAGGGGATCGAAGCTGAGCCTGGAAGACTTTTCAAGTTGGAAAGATACAGCTGAGAGTCAGGGAAGACCAAGGCAATGAGAGTTAGCAGGATAGAGGGCCAGAGAGAAGAGAGACAACTCAGGAGATCTGTGAAGAGGCTCCCTCGGAGATTTAGGTCAGTAGTGATCAACGCATAAATGTGAGAAACTACCCAAGAACCGCCCAAAAGAATTAGAGTCAACAGCTACTTATGCACACGTGGGACTGGGAATAGTGCCTATCCCCACCAGCCAGACTGGCAAAATCTCACAACTCACAGGGTATTGGTTAGAGTATCTATCAAAAACTTAAGGGTATGAGATTTTATCTTATTTGCAAGGTAACAAGAAGCCTGCCAAAATTTCATGAATGCTGGTAGAAGACACAAGACTTTTGGGTAAGAGTGGAAGGGCAGATTATTTATTATTCAGAGCAATAGCAGTAGCAAGAGTATCAGCAAATTTTTAGACAATTCTCTGAGCCCCACCACAGAGTGACTCAAAAAGAGCTAGATAACATTTGCACATGCAATGGGTTGACTTACAGGAGAGGGGCTTGAGCTATTTACAATAGCATCAGAAACCACAAAATACTTAGGGGTAAAAGATGTGAAAGACCTATATGCTGAAGACTACAAAGCATTGCTGAGCCAAAATTAAAGAAGATCCAAATAAATGGAGAGGTCTACCATGTTCATGGATCAGAAGATGCAACATTATTATCAGTTTTTCCCAAATTGATCTATAGATTCGACGAAATCCCAATCAGAATTCCAACAGACTTTTTTTGTAGAAATTGAAAATCCGATTCTAAAATTCATATGAAAATTCAAAAAACCTAGAATAGCAAAAAAACAAATGAAAAAGGACAAAGTTGAAGAGTTAGCACTACATAATTTAAGACATTATAAAGCCTACAGTTATTAAAACGGTATAGTATGGCCATCAAGTAGACAAATAGATCAACTGAACAAAATAGAAAGTCAGGAAATAAAAGCACACACATATATATATACTTATTTATATACTGATTCTATATATATATATATACTGATTTCTCTCTATATATACTGATTTTATATATATATATATATATATATATATACTGATATATATATAAAGAAGAAAGATCTAAAATCAATAATCTAAGTTTCTACTTTAGGAAACTAGGAGAAAAGCAAATTAAATCAAAGTAAGCAGAAGAAAAGGAATAATAAGCGTTAGAGCAGAAATCAATAAAATTGAAGGGAGGATCTCAATAGAGAAAATCGATGAAACCAAAAGCTGCTTCTTTGAAAAGATCAATAAAATGGATAAGCCTCTAGCCAGGCTAAGAATAAAAGAACTTCAAGAAGTTCAAAAATTACAAATATTAGAAACCAAAGAGAGGACATCACTACAGATCCTATGGGTGTAAAATGTATGATAAAGGAGTACTATGAACAACTCTATGCCCACAAATTTGATAACCTAGATTAAATGGACCAATACATTTTCCCCAGATTCACACAAGAAGAAATAGACAATCTGAATAGGCCTGTATCTCTTAAATAAATGGAATAAATAATTAATAACCACCCCAAACAGAAAACACCAGACCCAGCTGCATTCACTGTTAGGGACTGAATTGTGTCCCCAAAGTTCATAAGTTGAAACTCTAACTGCCAATGTGATTATATTTGGAGATAGAGTCTTCAAAGAGATAACTGAAGTTAAATCAGGGCCTATGGGTGGGCCTCAATCCAATAGGACTGGTGTCCTTAAAAGAAGAGGAAAAGATACCAACGATGCATATACACAGAAAAGGTGACCACTTATAAACCAAAGAGAGAAGCCTCAGGAGAAACCACCCCTGATGGCACCTTGAAGCCTCTAGAACTATGAGAACATAAGCATATGTTATTTAAGCCACCCAGTCTGTGGTGTTTTGCTACAGCAGCCCTAGAAAACTAATACTCCCGCCCTATACATGTCCTTCATTTTAGTAAGATAAATTGGATCATTGTTTAGGTCAGTTTATAATAAGTCAGGTTTTCTGTTCTTTACATCCAAAAAACATTGCACTGGATACACTACATGACCTTGGTCAAGTTACTTTACCTTCAAAAAGGTAAAGGTGTTTCCGTTTCCTCATATTCAAAATAAGGGAGCTGCACTAAATAAGCTCTAAAAATCTTTTCAGCTTACATTTCTATGCCATTATAGGATAAATTTCCAGGTAGACGTTTTCCCAAACCATCCCCGCTTCGTTCAAAATCTAAGATTCAAGACTGATATGCAAACTTTTCCTAAGTTATTTAATAGCAGTAATCTAAAATTAATAGTAACAATAAGTATGATGATGATGTTGTTGATTATGATGGTGATAATGTCTGGCTCTGAACTCTGTGTTTTTTTAAAGTAGTAACAGAGTGGAAAGAATATAAAGATGAACATAAATTCTCCTGTGTAGAAAGGCTCTGAACACAGCAAAGTAGAGAAACTTCCTTTGTGGGAAAAGAGGACTCGCAGAATTTAGATGCCAATGAGTGTATGTCTCTGTGTCTCCTCTGGAGATTGACTAGGAATTCCTAGGAATGATCTTTCACGTGTCACCTTAAGGCTTCTGAAATCCATTAAGCAGCAGCTAACTAGAGCTCCATTCCCTCTCCAACCAGGTAGCTTTGCTCTCTAAAGGAAAAGTGGAACTACCAACAAAACCCCAGCATTTCAGACTCCTGTTCATATGGCTGTTTCTGAACCTTATCATCTTTATTTTAAGGACACCTGTTAATGAATGCTTTGGAACATCCTTAAAAAGAGGATAGCTTTCCTCTTTATCTTTACTCTCCTCTGGCACTGGACTTCTGCCAGTGATATAATTAAGACCCGGGCAGTGGCCTCATTATTCCTAACCAGACTGAGGCAATGTTTGACTGCCTCTTTAGAAACATCCCTGTAAACAAGAAAGGGACAGATTACATCATCCGGTTGGTGTTAAGCAACGAAGCAGGAGAATACTGGCAAGACTAACAGGCTTTATTTCATTTGAACAAATTACTCTTGGACTCCTGGTCTCATCGCCTTCATTAGTGACACAGGTACTATCATGCATCAAGAAGACATATTCCACCTTGCATAAAGCCTTTCCATTAAACACTCACCTCCCTATGGGAGTTAACAGTCCCTTAGGCAGTATTCATCAGCCATGGCAAGATTTGCCCTGGATTTTTGAATGATCAAGCAACCAAAAGAGAAAAGTGGGCTACCTCGATCCTTCCAGATTTTCAGATTCTCATTTCTACTAGTACAAAGTGCATCCCGAATTGTATACAAGGAACTGCCACTTCTTTCTCATGGTGACGGTTGAACCCAATCTGTGTGTCCTTAGTAGACCAGCGATACAGATGGAAGAGGTCTTAAGAGCTCGGCCTTCTTATTTCATCCTTCTGAAATTGAATGGCTTCATCATCCAAGACAAGAGATTATTTGTCCAGTGGTAAGGTCCCAGGGTCCAGCCTTCCTAGACATGCCATCCATTCATTCATTCACTCATTCATTCATCAAATATTTAATGAGCCCTTACTATGTGCCAGGTTCTGTTTTAGGCACTAGGGATTCCTAACAAAACAGACAAAGTCCTTGTTCTTATTGAGGCTTACATTCTATGTGAGTGAGACAACAATAAATAAGTAAATAAAAATAAAATGAATAGCTGCAGATAATAGTATTAGAAAGGTAATAAAACAGGGTCACGTAATAGAGAATGATTTGGAATAGGGTGATGGCTGGAGTGGGGTACCTTAGATAGAGGTCAGAGAAACTCTAAGGGGTGACATTTGAGCTGAGATATGAATGGTGCGACTGAGATGGCCATGTGACAATCTGGGGGAAAATTTTTCAGGAGAAGCCAGGTTCCTTTGAGGAACAAAAGCCAGCATGAATAAAGCATAGTGAGCAGGGGAGGTGTAGGACATGCTGAGATAAGAGGGTTAAGAAGGGCCAGGTTAAATATGTCCTTGTAGGTCATGGCAAGGACATTCAACTTTGTGCCAAGAGAAATGGGGACCCATGGTACTATTTTAAACAGAGTAATAACAGGATCAGAACTCATTTCTCAAAGACCCTTTTAGTTCTGTTGGAGAACATGTGGGTCAGAGTGTCAATGCACAGACCAGTTAGGAGGCTACTGTAAAATTCTATGTGAGAGATCATGGTGGCTCGGACTGGGGTGGAGATAAATAAAAATTGACATATTAAGGGTATATGTTAGACATGGAAAGAGTTGTTAATGGTTTGGATATAGGATGTGAGAGAAAAAGAATTAGAAGTCATGCCTAGATTTTTGATTTAATGGCTAGATGGATCATGGTGCCATTTGCTGATATGGGGAAGGCTGGGAAGAACAGCTTAGTGGGAAAAATCTATTGTTTCTACTTTGACTTATTAGGTTTAAGATCTTAACATCTAAATCAAGATGCTGAATAAGTACTTGGATCCCAAGAGAGAAGCCAGGGATAGAGATACAAGGTATAAAATGTGATAGCATATGACATCATTTTGGTGGGTTTTAACACCCAGGTATTAAAACCTGGAGCAGGTTTTCCAGGCAGAAGAGAAAAAGGAGGCTACGGTCCAGGTGGCAGGAACTCCAATATTTAGAGATGAGTAGACAATGCATGGAAGTGGATAGCCAGAAAGTAGAAAGAATTAGGAAATTAAGAAAGCAAGAGAGAGAAGTGTTTCAAAAAGGAGGCAAGAATCATCTTTGTTAAATACTATTGTGAGGCCAAGATAGGTGCGGATAAGATTGTATTCATAGGGTGTTTTCAAAGTAGAAATCTCCACTCTGATCTCATCTATCTTAGAAGTTTGTGAGTGGTCACGGTGGGAACGTCGCACAGGGGAACATTTTCATCATCTCATTCAGGCTGAGAGGGAGGGATGGTGACCCTTCCACAGAGGAGAGCCAATGCTGAGGTTCAGGGAGGCTCAGCCAAATACAAACCACGGTCCTCACACCCCACCCCCTGCCACACCTCCTCTTCCCTGGGATTCCCCAGCACGTACTAAGACCTGCTTACTCCCAGAGGACACTGGGTAGGGCACCTGTCCTGAGTCTGGTCCGCACTAGTGGTCCGTCATCCTTCCTGTTCGCAGACTGAGGCTCCCCTACTGGTCCTATTTGGCAGACGTGACAGTCTTTGAAGTCTACACTGACATGTCCAGAGGCTTTGCCACCAAGGCCAGCAGCCAGCTGGGCACCCATATCTCCTTTGGCTTATAAAGAGCGCTCTCTTTGCTTGGCTGTGCCAGGAACTTGAAACCCAGCTTTGCGGAGCCCCACGCAGCCCTCGGCTCCAGCAGCCCTGAGTTCTCTGGTGAGCTGCAGCCTGCATCCTGAGCTGCTTTGTGGTGAGAGGAGAGACTTCCTTTGAGTAAAACAGATCAGGTGGCCTGGACCATCTGGTCAGGCTTCTCACATGGCCATGGGAGGCTACGATTTCCATTGCTCTATTTACTGAGCACTTGTTATGTACCAGGCAACGTAACAGGTGTTTAAGAGCCCCATTTTACAGATGAGGACATTGTGGCTCAAAAAGATCATGTGAAATACCCAGAATCAAGATTTCAACTCTATCAGTTATTATGTATTTTGAGTCTCTGTTACTTGGTGTGCACACATGCAGGATTGTTAATGTCTTCCTGGTGGATGAATCCTCTTATCATGACGTAACGTCTGTTTGCCTCTGGTGATTTTCTTTGCTCTGAAGTCCACTTTATCTGACATTCGTACAGTCCTTCTTCTGTCGTGTCTTCCATCATATCCACTCTACTATTGAACCTGTCCAGCCAGGTTTTTATTTTGGCGACTGTATTCTCCAGTTTTATAAATACCATTCTGTCCTTTTAAAAAATAACTTACAGTTGTTTCCTGAGATCTTCTAGTTTTTCATTTGTTTCAAGAAATTCATAGCTACTGTTGAGGCATTTTAAGATGGCTTTTGTTTAAATCTTTGTCATAGTTTTAACATCTGATTCATCGTGGTCTCAGAGTCTATTGCCTGTCTCCTCGCATTTAAGGTGTAAATTTTCCTGGTTGTTAATATAACAAGTGATTGTACTTAAAAATATATAGTAACAACCAAGAGAAGTGGAACTCATTCATGTTGCTTAGTAGTTTCCAAATGCAGGTGTCAGCTCAGCTCTCTGCTGGGCACTGCTGATACCAGGGAAGAGAGGAGTGGAGATCTGACACGAGCTTTTTGACTGCGGGGGCCTACTGACACGAGACTGCGCCTCCGCCCCCCTCATTATGCCTTGTTCTGCCTCTTTGCTGCCAGATGTGGGTGGAGGTGCAGCTGTCTGCTGGGCTCTGCTGACACTGTTCTGGTGAGGGAACCAGAGCACCACTTGGCGGAGTGGAGGACGAAAGGCAGTTCCTCACTCAGCCTCTGACACCTCTTGGCAGGCATCAAAGCCCTGCCTCCTTCCATCAGGCAGTGGGAAGAAAATCAGCTCCCTGTTCTTTGGCCACCACTGGGCAGGAAGAGTGGTGCACTGTTGCCTCCTTCCGTAGGGCAGATAGGAGTGGACTGAGGTGGGAGGTCCACTTCCCACTGAGAGATAATTCCTATTCCAGAATAACTAAATCCAAATCTCCGGGGATAGGACATCAGCCCTGGTATTTTCAACAAGCATTCCGGTTCATTCTGATACACAGTGAAGGTGAGAGCCGTGAGTCTATGTGGCTGCTGAGGTCACCAAGGATGAGAACGGTGCTAAAATCCATAATGAATAAGGTGCTGAGATTGGAGGATGACAAAACAAGTTGTGTGGGAGCAGACGTTTCAGGAAGATGTGGTTTTAAAAAAAAGAGAAGCAAGATGGGCAAAGAGGAGCAGGAAGAATACTTTGGCAACTTCATGTGCAACAGGGGGAAAAAAAAAGCAGCCTCCCTATGAGAGATTTCTAAGGTCAGTCAAGTTTCAGTTGAACAGGATGTGAAAGGAATCCTGAGGGCAGAGGTTGAAGATGTAGAGAATCTGCTGATGACAGGTTTTGGCTGATGTAGGGCCGAGTAGAAGGGTTTGAGAGGACGGGGGAGTAGAGCGAGTGGATCAGATCGGACGTTTTCCAAGCAGCATAGGACAAGTGTCTGGGTGAAAATGGATGATCCAGAGGTTTCAGATGGTGAATTGGGGGAAGAAGGGAAATGCAGTAATGATGGAGTTCATCCGATCGTCAGCCAGTGAAAGGAGCAAAATTCAGATACAGCTCAGAGTCTTTCTTTGGTATCTGTCTGTGGGCTCACTGAACAACTATGAAATCCTGTAGCAATCTAGGCAAGGGGTGATCTCACCTGGGAAAAGTGGTCCGCTGGCTTGAAGGTGACCCTTTTTCACAGTCATGGCATTCCTTTGTTGCTGGAGTAACTCCCCGTTCCCAGTCCACAGGATATTTCCCCTCTCCCCTTTGTTACTTAAAGGTATTCCCTCCCTTCCCAACAGCCCTGGGATATATAATCTCTTAGATTGAATTCATGATTTTACAAAGACTTGAAGAGTAACAAATTTCAAACAGCTTGTTTATCACCCTATAAGTCTCAGGTTCAATAAATTACAAAGGCCTGGTTATCTGCTTGCAACTAAAAAGAAGGGAAGAGTCTAGAGAGAAAAACTTAATGTCTCAAAATTATTATCCGGGCTCACCATACAGAAAAGATTTCGTTCAGGCAAATTTAATTGGGAACCTTCCTTACTATAAGGCATCCTCATAGCACCTACTGGGATCTGAAATTTTCTTATGTATTTGTTTATTTTATTCAGTCAAAAAATATTTATATGCCAGACACTATCATAGGTGCTTAAGATACAGCTAAGAATAAGACAAAGTAGGACATTTCTTCTTATGGAGATTATATTCTTATGGGACTGAGTGAACAAAAATCCCATCAACCAGTCAAGAAATAAACAAGGAAAATGTCAGTTAAAGATCCTCTTGTGGATCTTTGATGGAACTCTTACCATGTATGGTAAATGCTGCAATTTGTCCCCTTTCTAGAACTTTAGGTGTTGCCTCAAATGAATAGGTCTAGGCAAATCTTGCCCATTTCCTCCTCTTTTATGCCCATTAAGGTATTATGTTATTATTATTAAGGTATTAAGGTATTATTATTAAGGCATTACATGCACTAAAATTGACCAATTTTAAGAGTGTAGTTTGATGAGTGCTTGTACAGAATCACGTCACCACAATAATTAAGATACTGCATCATCTCCTCACCCTAAAGTGTTCTCGTGTCCCTTTGTATTAGACCCCTTCAATCTACCACCAGCCCCCTAACAACAATTGAGCTCTTTCTGACACTCTAGTTTTGCCTTTTCTACAATTTCGTATAAACAGAATTGTACAGTGCATAGTCTTTTGTATTTAAGGTCTGCTTTTATCGATTCTCTAATTGTAATTTCATTAACACCACCCCACTGATTCAGGAAAGTTGACCATATTCAGCTTTATCTGTAAAGATACAATGTTTGTAAGCTAGCTATTTTAAAGCCACCACCCCCCATTTTTGTTATTGCACAATAAAGCACTGCAGGCAAATATTCTTATAATGCCAAGTGCTATGAGATTGATGGTAGGAATTTTATGGTTGCTATTCTTAATCTTCCAACTTGCCCTACAGGGTCACACACACAAAAGAATAAGAGAGCATTTGAATGCTGTAATATAATATCCACCTCTCCTGTGCTTAGCAAAAAGCATGTAAATTTTTGGCATAACAAGCCAAAGTCATCAATACGTGGATAAAATTTTGAGAAAAATACAAGTTAAAACTGGGGTGACTTCTCAGCTCAGGTAGATTTGCTAAATATTTCTATAGTTTTAAAATGGAATTGGTTGTATTTTTTACAACAAAATTAATCAAACTTTACTGTAAGAATTTTGGAAAAGATGCATACAAAGAAAAAAAGTACATTTACCTTTAAATATAATTTGGATCAGAGTTGTATATACTACTTTTCCACTAAATATTATGCCATAAGGATTTTTGTCACCAGATTTTCTGCTGTTTCACTGCACTAACTGCCACCAGCACTGAATATGCTTTCCTCTCAGTACCTGGAAGGGATGCTAAGCACAGAGCACTGATGCTGTTACCCTACAGTTTTTCAGTGTTTATTTCCTGTTGAATTTAGGGTTATTGGTTACACTTGCTGGGTTCAAAATATGGGCTCCGCACGTGGCACAATGCACCACTCAGACCTCAGGCTTCTTTGTCATAGAAAGCAGGGATTCTGTTTTCTGAATCTCTGATTCACAGATGGGTGATAACAAGAATCTTGACATTTAGACAATGGAGAGATTTGTCTAGCCTTTCATTCTTGTTCTGAACACTTGCTGCCCAGCCGTGTGGGAAAAACATTTCTATTTTCAGAATGATCCTGGACCTGGGCAGTAAAGGATCCCAATATGCAGTGAGTCTGGAGAGTGAGCTCTCAAGTTGAGAAAGAGATTAGGGATGAATCGCCAAAAGACAACCTCCCCTTTCTTAGCAAGGAAATTTGTTTTTCTGTTGCCTCTCATGGTCATATGAAGTCATGGAGGATTAAAAGAAAGCATGTGATCTTGTGGATTGTTTTTATTTTGTTTCTGTTTTTTTTTTTTTATTGAAGTGTAGTTGATTTACAATGTTGTGTTAATTATTGCTGTACAGCAGAGCGATTCAGTTATACATACATACATATATATATATACAGCCACCAATCTGTTCTCTATGTCCGTGATTCTGTTTCTGTTTCATAGATAGGTTCATTTGTGTCATATTTTAGATTCCACATACAAGTGATATCATATGGTATTTGTCTTTCTCTTTCTGACTTACTTCACTTGGTATGATAATCTCTAGTTGCATCCATGTTGCTGCAGTTGGCATTATTTCATTCATTTTTATGGCTGAGTAATATTCCATTGTATATACATACCACATCTTCTTTATCCATTCATCTGTCAATGGACATTTAGGGTGTTTCCATGTCTTGGCTGTTGTGAATAGTGCTGCTATGAACATAGCATGAATCTCTTTGAATTATAGTTTTCTCTGGATATATGCCCCCGTTTTCTTTTAATCATAGAATTTTAATGCCTGACAAGGCCTTAGATGTATGAGAGCAGGTGGGTTGAGACCAATATGCCCAAAGCCACACAGGAAGAGGAACTGTCCAACACTCACGGGCCTGACTCCCAGCTCTGTGTTCTTTCTTCGGCATCACGTTGCCTCTCCACGGAAAACAAGGTTGTCCTTTTCAGGCTCTATTGAAATATTAACTTTCCAGCATTTTGGACTGTACTACCTTGGGGAGTTGTTGTGGTATTAAATACACAGAACTTTCCTTTTAAAAAAAATTGGGGATAGTCATGTGTTTGATGAAGCCTAATCTTAGCCACTATCACAACAAATGAAAAATGGCCATTATTACCACAAACACTTTCAAGGTAAGCTAGAGCACATTGCCTACTTGCTTTTCTAATTTTCTTTCAAGCTTTGTTCATTTTGTCATTTCCAATGGACTCATTCATATGAAAGTAGAAAACATGAAATTAATTTTCTTAAGATGGAAACTAGACAACATTTGGCCACAACAACAGCATCAAACTCAGCGCACTAGGGCCTTGTCTTTGCACAGGAGACAAGAGAAATGGGTGGAGAATGTGAGGGTTTGCAATAGAATTTGTAGCTAGCTTCACCTCCAGAGAAGGTGTCTCCATGAAGCTAGAAGTCCTCCAGTGACCTGAGACCAGATTTCGAGGTCCTGATCCAGATGTGTGCATACGGCTGTAGGTTGAAGTGCGTACCATGGCTTTGCCTCTATGTATATTTACCCACATATCTTTTGGGGAGGATTTTTTAATAAATTGCTCCTGGAATATTGTTGGCTTTAAGGAAAGCTTGGTGTCTTTACTGAAGAAGAGAGTTTTCCTCTCAGTGTACATATTATTTCCTGAGCTTGCCATTGAATACGGCTCACAATGGTAAAACTAGATATTTAGAATGGCTTTGGATCAGAAGCAGGTCCCAAATGGCTACTTTAATGTGAGGAATATTAATAGAATCCCTGGAGCTGGAATCTCACACTTAGGAAACCCGTCAGTAATATTCTTGTTACACTTTGACTATCCATTGATGATCTGTGTCTCACTCACAGGAAAACCAACAGAAATGAAATTGTATATTTTTTTATTTTGTAATGGCCCAATTATGTTCAGCCTCACCTAGTAACGGGTCTCTCTAATTAGTGGATAGAAGTTGCAGGGAAGCTCTGACCTTTGGTTCCTCCTTTTACTAAGGGAAAAGGCCTTGTACTGTGTGAGGGGGGGTCATGATGAGATTGTTCCTGAAATCCACTATGTAGGGTAATAACTATATTCTGACCACCGTTGATTTTTCTGTGAGATTAACCAGAAGACCATTCTGCTGACTTCAGCAAGCTCAGATTATGGTAGACTCATCAATGCTCCTTTTTTGGTCCTTTTTACTTGGGATTCCTCCCTGAGTTTCCTTGTAAAATGGGGATCAGTGGAAGGATGGGAACTGCTTTGACAAGCTTCTAGTAATTTCCTACCTCCAGGAAAAACAGGCAGATAATCAAAATGGGCCTGCATGGGCTGAGCTTCTCTTCAAAAGGAAATGCAAACAATGTTCTTCACAGACAGTTCCAATGTCAACCTTAATAAAAAGTAAAGCGTTAGAAATTATAGTGATAAGCAATAAGCAAAAGAGGTCTCCTGAATCAGAAAAAAAAGATGGAACCAATTGAAATCAGATGGGTATTAACAAGAAGACCTGCTCTGCTGGTTCTTCCCCAGGCCTTGAGTAGGGTCAAATAGAGCAGTGAAAAAGGTCAGAAAAAAAGATGTCTGGCAAGATTATGAATACCACTCGCATTCTACTTCCTAATATCTCTTGAATCTACCAGGTTCTGTCCATCCTACTGCCACTATCTTGGTCAAAACCTCCATTTTCCCTCCAGTGGACTTCTTGCCATGGCCTCCCAGTTGGTCTCCCTGCGTGGATTCAGCAGG
>NW_006799689.1:916029-924247 GCF_000442215.2 Lipotes vexillifer
CAGCAGGAAATGATTTCTTCAAACTGCAAGTCAGGTCACAGTGATCTCCTATACTACCTTATGTGACCTGCAAGGCCCTGCAATGGCCCAGCAGCCCAGTGGTTCTCAATCTCAGAAGTTTTTCCCCCAAGGGGCCTTTGGCAGTATCTGGAGACATTTTTGGTCATCCCACTGGGGCATATTGTTGGCATATAGTGATGGTTCTGCTAACCATCCACAAGGCACAGGACAGAACTCCACATCAAAGAATTTTCTGGCCCCAAATGTCAATATTGCAGAGGTTGCCAACCCAGCCCTAGCCCCTGCCCACCCCTCATCTGGGACCACTCTCCCCCTGACCTATGCTTCAGGCGTGGTGGATTTCTTCGTTTCACAAAATTTCTATCTCATCTCCCATTTTCAGTCCCTCGTGTATGTTATTTTCGCTGAAGGATATACTCCCTCCCCTACAGCTCTACCCTCTCATTACCTAAACGTTATTTTGAGTCCCTTCCACAAGGAAACCTTGTCCAGCATCCACCCAGTCTCTTATACACTAACAAGCATATTTAGGGTCATTTCCAAACCTGGGTGGAGCTGATAATGAAATCCTCAGTATTGGCGGCTGGCCAGTGAGAGAGGATGTGATGGACACCGGTTCCGCAGGGCATGGAGCAGACACGGCTGAGTGCTGACCCTTCCCTGCTTAAGTTTTCTATTTGAAATGATTGTTAACTGACAGACATTTTACTGAAATAAATTCCAAGCACCATCTATGCTCCAGCGATTGTGTCAGGTAAAGAAGGGCGAGAAGAATACCAAGATGAACATAACATGCTCTCACATCGTGTATTGTTCAAAGTGCTGTACCAGTTGCGAAGAGCAGATGAGGAGGTGACTAATCTGATCCCTATTGGTGTTCATAATCATACAATAAATTTTCACTGAGTGTCTACTAAACGCCAAGCATCATGCAAGGTGCAGGGCATACTAAAGGCAAATAGCAAACCGTTTTTACTCTTAAGGTAGTTCCTATCCAGTGGAAATAATAGCTAATTTTACTGGACTTCACATGTATTGTATCTCATTCCTTCCCTCACACTTCACATGTATTGTATCTCATTCCTTCCCTCACACTTTCCGCATGAATTTGATGTTATAATTATGCCAAATTAACAGAGGAGGAAGCTGAGCTTTGGAGAAGACAGTTAAATAGAATGAAATATTTTGAGTGAAGGGCCCACGTCTGCCTTACTTATTGTTGTAACTCCAGTGGCCAGCTCAGAGTGGGTGGTCATTATGTATTTGTTGAATGAATGAGTAAACTTCCTTGCCAAAGGGCACAGCTTAGTAAGTGATGCACTAGGATTCCCTGCCTTCCAAATTCATACTCATTCTTCCACATCAGATCCTTGAAACGGTTTCGTGTCTGCCTTTAATTAATGTCCGTTTGTCTACTAGGTGTTTAATCCATGAGGTATAAGAAGGAGACATATAAGAGGAAAGGGGAAAGAGACATGCAGGCAAAGCAAAAGGGATGCTTATGATTCATTGTTTCTCTCTCTCCCTTCAGCTAGTTAGAAGCCCCTGGAATAACAGGCTAGTGCTTTAATGAATCCCTTTGACCCCCCCTGATAATGGCAAACAGTATTCAATTTTACACAGAAGTTATAACAGAGGAAAACTTCCACAGCAGACGGCGTCCTTTAAAATTATGTTTCATTTTCACAACTATAGACATAAATTACATAAAGTAAACGAGATCTCTCCTGTTAGTTGTGAAGGTTTTGATGATTTCAAAATTCCCGTGATATGCCTTGGGTGTTAACTATAGTTGACTTTTGGAAGTAGGGTCAGGAAAGTTAGTGAAGGGGAAATTATACAACAAGGTGGTGTTTTTCCCCTTAAATTGTTTAATACGTGTTCTTTTGGAAACAAAGACGCTAATTCAAAAAGATATGCACCCCAATGTTCATAGCAGCATTATTTACAATTGCCAAGATATGGAAGCAACCTAAGTGTCCATTATTAGATGAATGGATAAAGAAGATGTGGTACATACACACACACACACACACACACACACACACACACACACACACACACACTGGAATATTACCCAGCCATTAAAAAGCACAACATTTTGCCATTTACAGCAACATGGATGGACTTGGAGGGCATTATACTAACCGAAGTAACTCAGACAGAGAAAGACAAATACTGTATGATATCCCTTATATACGGAATCTAAAAAATACAACAAACTAGTGAATAAAACAAAAAAGAAGCAGACTCACAGATATAAAGAACAAACTAGTGGTTACCAGTTGGGGGGCGGGCAGTGGAGGGGGAAGTATAAACTACTGGGTACAAGATAGGCTGCAGGATGTACTGTACAACATGGGGAATATAGCCAATATTTTGTAATAACTGTAAATGGAAAGTAACTTTTAAAATTGTGTAAAAAAACTTTTAAAAAAATTTTAAAGAGTTCTTTTGGGGAAAGATCTTATGGGAGCTTTGTACAGAGTATATGAGTAATTGTAATGGTGTCAAGAAGATACGCACACACACATACACACATATATGTGCTGTGTCATTAGTAACTCATTTTGAATAATCATATACTGAGGGTGAAAATTAGTCCTGGCATTTGTGTCATAATAATCCAACCCTGGACAGGTCATGAGCATTGGAAACCTGATACAAAATGGTCTGCCATTCATAACTCCAAACCTTTCTTTTTTGGAGTCACAGTTGTGAGTTGTGGATGTTACAGATGGTGGCGATTATCATAACGATTATCGTTATGATTATCTAACCTTAAACTGAGAACTACTGCCAGGCAGTCTTGTCTGAAAAGCTCTTAGGCATCAACACTGCAGGAAGACCATGACATAGTATCTGAGGATAGGCTTGCAGAGGCTGCCAGAATTATTCTCCCTCCATCAGAGGAGTTTGATCCCCAAACCTAAGCTCTAAATGCAATCTAGCAGTTACGTTTGCCTGTTCCTGCCTGCCATAAAGAGCATGACCATATAAGTGTGATACTTGGTAAACTTTTAGAAGGTGAAAAGGAGCTAGGCCCAAGCCATGACGGTTTTTAGAGGAAAATATGGAAGAAGAGAGCTGAGGACCTTTTTTTTTTTTTTTAAATTTGAGGATGTAAGGAGGAATTGTTAGAAGTTCAAAATCAATTCTGAGGAACTACAACATAATCAAGACTGGCTACTGACATCATTGACCAAGAGGCAGGTCCAATTTGAGAGAGGACATCAACACTTCTGCATGGTGATTCTCTGCATTCAGTGTAATCAGTGCCAGTCAGTCTGAGAGTCTGTTCAGGAGACTATGAGAGATACCAGAACAGATTCTGGTTCAGGGACTGCTAGGAGAAAATGGGAAGAAGGAAGTAGGTCAAGTTCCTATTCACCTCTGTATGAGTTTCCTAGGGCTGCCACAAAGTACCACATACCAGTTGGCTTAAAATAGCAGAAATTTATTCTTTCATCATACTGGAGACTAGACATTTGAAATCAAGGTTTTAGCAGGGTTGGTTCCTTCTGTATACTCTGAGGGAGACAGGTGTTCCATGCCCCTCTCCTAGCTTCTGGTGGTTGCCCGCCATCCTTGGAGTTCCCTGGCTTGAATATACATCACTCCAGTCTCTGCCTGCATCATTATACGGCATTCTCTCTCTGTCTCTGAATCTCTCTCTCTCTCTTTATAAGGATACCAGTTATTAGATTTAGGGTGCACTCTAATACAGTACAACCTCATCTTAACTCGATTGCATCTGCCAAATAAGCTCATATTACAGGGACCAAAGATCAGGACTTCACCATATCTTTCTGGGGGAGACAGTTCAACTCATGGCAACCTCCTTCCCTCTCTTCTCTTTTTTTTTTTTTTTTTTTTTAAAGAAGATGTTGGGGGTAGGAGTTTATTAATTAATTAATTTATTTTTGCTGTGTTGGGTCTTCGTTTCTGTGCGAGGGCTTTCTTCAGTTGTGGCAAGCGGGGGCCACTCTTCATCGCGGTGCGTGGGCCTCTCACCATCGCGGCCTCTCTTGTTGCGGAGCACAGGCTTCAGACGCGCAGGCTCAGCAGTTGTGGCTCATGGGCCCAGTTGCTCCGCGGCATGTGGGATCCTCCCAGACCAGGGCTCGAACCCGTGTCCCCTGCATTAGCAGGCAGATTCTCAACCATGCGCCACCAGGGAATCCCCCTCCTTCCCTCTTATGCTAGGGTGTCTTCCACTTGTTTTCACCCAGCTGCCACTCATTCCTGATATGTCACAACCCTAGCTGTCACAAGACTTGAGCATCCGTTTGAGCTGTCTCTCACGTAGTAGACACTGTCTGGATCGGTGTTCTCCTGCAGCAGGCTGGATTTGTGATTTGGACTGCTGGCCCTTTCTTTGCTCTGGAGATGGGAGTGGGTGGGGTGAGGGGGTGGAGGGAGCAGCGTCACACTTGTCTCATCGTTCCCAGCTCTCTCCCAGGTAGCATTGATTGCATCCGGGCATCTAGGCTGTGTCTGTCATCAGCAATGAGGCCTCAGCTTGTCTCTGAGCAATGAGTTTGCCATTTATGAAGAGTTTGCAGTCATTTTGCAACCTCCTTTTCATGTCTTTCTTTGTTCTCTGTTACTCTCAAATTCTGACAAAAGAAAGGACAAAAATAGGGACTCACAACTAAACACCGATACAGTTATGTGTGAAATCTTTGTTGCAATTTCCCGTATAAAACATTTTTCTCTCTCAGTAATACTTTGCAGTACCATGAGATTCTGAAGGGAGGAAGAAATGTTTTGCTGTTGATTGCTATATAACTTGGAAACTATCACTATTCTTTAGAGTACAGAGGTGACAATCTCTAACATTAATGCACAGTTCCAAGGGGGACTGCATAATGGGATTCATATTTTCATATTTTCAATATAATTGAAGGAGGGGATCCTACCATAATAGAAGCTGTAGATATGAGTAACTATACAAGTCCCACAAATCCAATGCTCTTTTAAGTTAATTTAATTTAATAAAGCCATAATTTCCAGTTTCCTATGTAATCTGAACTTAATTTTTTTAGAATAATAAAGTCCAGAGTTTGAAGAAAAAAAAATTTTTTTTTGCTGAGATGGGAATAGTAAGAACTAAAAGAGAAGAAAATTATGCCTTCCAAACGCTATCTCAATAGCAAGAAACAGATAAAAGGCTTTCTGTTTTGCTAGCATCTTCTTATTGTTACTACAGCTAAAATATTTTTAAAGAGAGGGTTATTGATAAGCAAAATTTTTGAACACCAAATAAATTTCTAGTCATCACAAAGGCTTTTCTTCAACTGTCTTTGCTAAAATAGAAATGTTTAAAGGAAAAAAAAACAACAGGAAAATCATCTTAAAATGGACATGGAAAGCACCAGACTCCATGAAAATATTCCCATCTTGCCTGCTTCCTTATTTGTATTGTGTTACATTTCCTGCAAAACGATCTTGTTATTGTTTCAATGTACAGAAATGCAAATTTATTTGCCTGACCAAGTGCAAATACTAAGCCATTGAGGAGAAAGAAGTGGTTGTTTCCAAATTAAGGACTTAACAATTTTCTGTCCCTGAAGACCCTCCCAGGACGCCATGAAATACACAGCCATGTCTGAAATCTGAAAAAATGTCCTGTGCCCCCTGTGGTCAGTTCTGCAATGGAAAGAGGTCTTTCCTCCCTCTCTTGGGGGAGGCCATTGCCGGCCTCACTCTCGAATTCTTTATTTGCATGTGCTAGCCTTTTTATTGCAAATAGGGCTCTAAATCTTACTTTAGAAATGGATATTGCACTGTGTGCAGGTGCCTACACGGTAGAAGCTATCAATAATGTTAGTTATGAAAACCTGATCATAAGTGTTTTTAGTCCATTAGCCATTTCACTTTATTTATGTCCCCTTTCAGGCAGGATTTGAAGGCAATATTCAAAAGATGAAGTTTGGATGAAGAGCAACACAAGAGGATATAAAACACTGTCACATCTTTTCATGCTAGAAAATATTTCTTCCTTATATTATTATTTTTTTAAACAGCTCCTAAAAATAAGTAACCTCTGGGGGAATGAGGAAGGCAGGAAGAGGAACTGGGCCAAGCACAGATATATTTAACACCTATTTATCCATCTATCTATCTATCTAAACATCTCTCCCTTTTCTATCGTTACATTTAATTACCTGTAACGCACATTACCAAATTTTAAAAATTACTTATCACACCCCCAATGTACCTACAGGCAAATTGGACCCATTTTGCTTCATTTCAGCTCCTAACAGAAATTCAGCTCATGATTTATTAATAAAGTCCTATTTGCTCTTACGTGCTGCTTTATTTTCCAAAGAGCCTGCAGTCTAAACAGTTAAACGGGCAAGGAGAGAAGGTTTCTGTGCCTTTTCCTGGAGGACAGTGGCCACCAACTGTTGAGATTGCTGGTGTGTGGTTACCAATTTAATGCATCCCCGAAGCCACTGCCTGATCCTCCCACAGAGAGAAGCACATGCAAACGTCAGCCCACGGACTTCACTCCAAGCTTCACCCCAGCGTAGGTAACACGGCCTTAGCGATCACTTCCAGAGATTTGCTCCCATTTCACAAAAAATGCCCAAGGAGAGCAGGGGAAGAAACCAGACTGGTGAGGAAAAGGATGTCTTGAAGCATCTAACTTTCTGTTATATTAAGACGCATCATGAGGGCTTCCCTGGTGGCACAGTGGTTGAGAGTCTGCCTGCCGATGCAGGGGACATGGGTTCGTGCCCAGGTCCGGGAAGATCCCACATGCCGTGGAGCAGCTGGGCCCGTGAGCCATAGCCGCTGAGCCTGGGCATCCGGAGCCTGGGCTCCACAACGGGAGAAGCCACAGCAGTGAGAGGCCCGCGTACCGCAAAACAAACAAACAAACAAACAAAAAAACCGCATCATGTTATAAAAGCAAAGGAGAATGCATTTTTTTTCCAGGAGGTTAATAGGCATTTGGGGGTCTTTTAAGAAAAGAATCAAATGTTTAGTCTAATGTCCCAAACCAGTAAAAGAGGTGTTGTAACTCAGTGTTGGGCCCCATGCTTCATTTGAGCTCTGCACACTTAATGGTGAGTCCCTGACTTTCATGTTAATTTTCATGAATGGCGACGCGTAAGTGATGTTTTAAATCCCCGTACAGACCCAAATGAAGGTGAACCCTAGCAACCTGAGTTACCTAGTCCTTCTCTGTGGACTCATTTCTAATTGAATGTTAAGATTAAAGTTTAAGTTTATAAGAAAGAAAAAACAAGTGCAGATAAATAGTTATTATCTGACGTCCTTATGAAAATTCATGACCTGCCGTTTTATCAGAGACCTTCTAAGAATTCTAATTGTGAAGTCTGAGGAGCTATTAAATGGCTAGTACACTTCAGTCTCTTGATAAGAAGTGAGTTAAATAATTGTCCTGTTTAACTTGTGCTTGTTAACCTTTAAGGTCAACTAGTTTGAACATACGTTTAATGAAATCCTGGAGCCAGAATTTATGATACCGCTGCTGAATGTTAAATTGGACAATTTACATAAGCAGGACATTAACCTTCTGAGCACTAAATAGCATTTTAGCACTTAGCCACTGGGGGCAATAAGAAACATGTTCTATATATTTGTGATAACCTTCCTGGAAACTCTCATGATGACCAATTGGCCTACCAAGTTTAGCAGCATAATTAAATGAATGGACTCAGCCTAAGTAAATGATCAGTGCTGTGTACAGTATATCACTATAGTCCAAAGGAAGAAAAAAAGATATGAATAATTTAATAATACATTACTAATTTATCAATGCTAAGTGACTTCAAGGTGGCTCTTTGCAGCTCATTGTTTTCAATTCGATATTTGATTGACTGCTCATGTGATTAAAACTAAATGTATTTCATTTCTTACCAGAAATACATAGAAGCAGTAGATTTGATTTGATTTTTTTGAGCTGAGATGTGTGGGGTTTTCTGCTTTGGTAAGATTACAAAATACCTACTACTGTGCACTGATTAGCAGGTAAACTAGGCATTTGTCACAATCAGATGTGTGTAGTCCCTACTCCTTGGTAGCCTTCCTGAGGGGAGGGCACTAACCCCTGCGTTGTGCATAAGCCCAGCTTGCAACACAGCAGCAATTATCATTATGGTTTGGAAGGGTCAAGCACCAGGGAAAGCAATTTGCGCTTCACCCAGGAATGTTCCTGCTG
>NW_006799689.1:924257-947379 GCF_000442215.2 Lipotes vexillifer
TGCTGATTGTGGACAGTCAGTCCACTGGGCTGGCTGTACAGGAGTTGCATTCTGTAAACTCAGTCTAATACTCGGGCGTCCTGCTGGCGGACGTCCTGCTGGGGAAACAGTATATTACCCTGCCCCTTGGACTTCTAGGGTCAACCTGGATCCCAATCCATGTCTGTGACTGTCCAAGACTCTTCCTTATATTTCTGAGAGGTCCTGGGTTTTTACTTCCTGTGCATCTCTCTCTTAACCTCACTCTCATTCTCCCTGTCTCTATTGTCTTGAGAGACCCTGTGTGTGTTGTCCTCAGCTTTTTAAGTAGCTTCCTCTAGACGCTACTCATGTCCGCCATTCTGTGATTCTAATGACAAGCAGTCTGGTGAGGTCACATTGCTGAGCGCCCTTTCGCTGGTCTCAGCCTTTATCCATTCCTCTCTCCTCTTCACCTTCTTTAAAGGAACAAGATTGTTTCTCTCCATCTTGCCAAGGTCCCTCCTACATTTACCTTCTACCCCAAAGAAACAACCATTTCTGCAAGCAAACATTTTCCCCTTTCTAAAGGAGAAATCATAAATATTTTCACATCTAGTTGCAAAAGAATGGGAATATGGTACAAAGTGAAGTGGATATTTGGCAAATATTTGGTTGATCTGCTTGATGTGGCAAGTCAGGCTATACGTGGTAAGTCCTCCCTTTATGAAGACATGGCTTCCTAATCTGAACCAGAGCCTGCTTCAGCAACAACAAACAATAATAATTCCTTGCATTTTTACACTTCAGAGAATGCTTTGCTGTATATTATCTCATCTCATCCTTGAGAATCTGAGATGCTGTTATACCAATTTCCCGTACATGAAATTGTAGCTAAAAGATTTAAGTCCCTTACACAAACCCTGCCCTGCTAGTTGGTGACAGAGCCAAATCAAATTTGTTTTGGTCTGTTTCCAAGTCCAGTGCTTCTAGGTTGGCATGACCCATGTGTTCCAATCATTGTTCAGATCCACAAACATAGATTGCACACCTATTATTATTTATTAATGTTAAAATACTTTTAAGTAATTTATGTACATGGTAAAAGATAGAACAATACAAATAATTATGTAGTAAAAAGTAGACTTTCTCTTTTCTCTGAATCACAGTTAACCCTCTCCAGAGACAGTACCAGGATCTTGTAGATCTTTCCAGTGATATTCTATTTTGCATGAATTTGTATGTCTATCTTTTAAGATCTGTTTGGTAACTTACTGGTCATACTAGTCAGAGCCTTGATTTTTCATGAAACAGTATGTCTTGGTGACTGATCTGTATTAGCACACATTAATCTATTTAATTTCTTTTAAGGTTGCACAGTACTCTATTCTATGTATTTGTCATAATTTATTTATTCTTCTGGTTCCATCTAAATTTTGTGTCTTTTCCTATTACACACAATTTTAAAATCTTTGTAATACATTTTTATATTTGAATTCAAGTATATCTGGAAGATTAATTTCTTATTTGAAAAGAATCATTTCTGATACTATTCCTGGCCATGCACTGGTTACTCAGCTTGGCGCCAAACTACCCCATTACAGAAAGCAGGCTTTCCTATTAATGTGTGTTCTATTTTGCTCTCAGTTGATTTAACTTCATTCCATCTTTCTAAAGTAAGCTATCTCTGGGTTTGAGAACCAGAATTAGGAATATAGCAGAACATTAGGAAGTTAACTGAGACAGAGTATCTGGCCAAGGTAGAGTCAAGTGGACATAGTAAAGGGTTTAGACTCTGAAATAATACAGACCTGGGTTCAAGTGGTAGCTCGACTGATTACTACCTGTATAATGTGGGCAAGTTACCTAGGCTCTAAGTCTGTTTTTTGCATTCTTCTCTATGTGGCTAATAATAGCACCGACATTCATATAACTGTAGCAGTATGAAATTGCATAATGCTTGTAAACACTCACAGTAAGCAGTCAAAAAATCGTAACTATTGTGGGCTATTAATATTGTTTAAACTTTACAAAATAATTGACTAGATAGCTGAGTCAATCCCAGACAAAATTTGATTGTTCACTTTTAACTTAAAACTGTTTACATCAAGCTATTACTTGACAATTTTGACTTGGTCAGAATAACAGCTGGACAATTCTTTTGACCTAACATTGTTTAGAACTGTCTTATAAGTAGATATGGTCCAAGCTTTAGCAACTACTATATACACACTGTTGGGTGAGAAAAGTATTACTGTTCAGCTAAGTGTTTTCAACTGAGACCTTATACTAAAATATTTTATAGGCATGATGTCTTATTTCCCTTCTCTGTTGCTAGTTTGCTTTTATTATTAATTTTATATTGTTCTGTAATGTGAAAGGACTCAAGTATGGGATTAACAGACACAAAGTAACATATATAAAATAGATTAACAACAAGGATTTACTGTATAGCAAAGGAACAATATTCAATATCTTGTAATAATCTATAATGGAAAAGAATAGAAAAAAGAATATATTATATGTGTGTGTTTGTATATGTGTATACATATGAGTGTGTGTGTGTATAGAACCGAATCACTTTGCTGTACCCCGAAACTAACACAATATTGGAAATCAACTATACTTCAACTAAAAAAAAGTAGAATTCAATGGAAAGCAGCTTAGCTATATATAAATCAGATATTACATGTGCATATTTTTGAACCCAGCGATTCTACTTCTAGAAATTTATGTAACAGAGATATTTGGAAAAAATCTACAAATACTGTTCCTCATATTTTTGTTCTATTGCTTCTACTAATAAAAAAGTAATAGAGTAAGAAAAAAAAAAAGAACTCAGAAAGAATGCTTGGCCTTCACTACTTTGGAAACTGCCAGGTCCGTGTTTTTTATATAGTTAGAGAAAAGTAAAGGATAGATAGAATCAAGTTGCTGGTCTTCCAGATGCCTAGTCTGACTGTGGAAAGATGGAATCCTTCCTCTCGAATTCCCTATGAGGATCACTCTGATCAAAAACCTGCCAAGAGGTGGGATAGGGAGGGTGGGAGGGAGGGAGACGCAAGAGGGAAGAGATATGGGAACATATGTATATGTATAACTGATTCACTTTGTTATAAAGCAGAAACTGACACACCATTGTAAAGCAATTATACCCCAATAAAGACGTTAAAAAAAAAACACAAAAAAACCTGCCAAGATATTTAATTCCCACTTGGACTGTACGAGCCCTGCTCAAACTCTGCAAGTTTGCCTCTAGGCGTTCCATGACATTTCAGCACAGTGAAAATGAAGCACTTGGATTTGAGGTCAGAGGACCTGAGTTTGTGTCTTATTTGGCTGCTTTTGCAGCCTGAGTGGGCAGTTGCTGAAGTCAGCTTCTTTGTCCATCAAGTTTTATAAAACTACTGACCCTACCTACCTCACAGGAGCAAATGAGGTGATGGAAGTTTTTGTGAATAACAGAACATGGGGAAAATTTTAGCAATTATTGTTATTATGATTATCATTGAGACTGGAAATAATGTTCAGAGAGTCAGAGATAGTGTCTGAGGCCAGCAAAAGAAGTCATTTCTGGAATTAGCTGGCCCTTTTGTAATACTTTCCATTCTGTTCAGCATACCCTTCATCGGTATTTTCAGACCTCCTAGAGCTTTTCCATTGGCAGAACTTCTGTCTTACTCCAAGGTCCAGCTTGACATTTATATGTATGTGTGTGTGTTGACAATATTGCTGAATGTTTTTCTCACCTTTGTTATCCCTCAGGTAGTATACTTTGAGCTGACACAGCTGACACTATGAAAAGTCGGTTTCTTGTCTTTTAGATCTTTCCATCATCTCCCTCCTAGCCTGTCTGCCAAGGGCCTCCAACAAATCACCGTGTGTTCTGGAAATGCAAAACCCCTGGAATAATCGCCATATCAAGATGAAATGAGAAAGGTAACTTGCTGCAGAGAAACCCTATATACTTTATTCTCTCAAAGCTAAAGAGATGTGGTTTATGGATTAGCTGATAGTTTGAGTTAGTTAAACCGACAATCCTCTCTTATGTGTTTGATACTCAAGAGTTAAAGGTGTCACTGATTCTTTTTTTCTCCTAATTCTTCTAAAATGCTCAGTGGTTTCGAGTAATTTCTGGCCAACAGATGTAGTAAGAAAGTATTTCCATCTTTGCTTCTGCCTCTCCTTTGTGGCACACCTTCCCTTGAGAATATATCAATACATTAACATTTTTAGGATGATTAGGTATGGAGAATAACTATTTTTTTACTATATTATATTTTGCTTTTAAAATTTTCATTGAAATATAGTTGATTTACAATGTTGTGTTAGTTTCAGGTGTACAGGAAAGTGATTCAGTTATACATATACCTATATACCTATTCTTTTTTAGATTCTTTTCCATTATAGGTTATTACAAGATATTTGGTATGGTTCCCTGTGCTGTATAGTAAGTAGGTCCTTGTCGGTTATCAATTTTATGTACAGTAGTGTGTATATTTTAATCCCAAATTCCTAATTTATCCCCCCCACGCTTTCCCCTTTGGTAACCATAAGTTTGTGTTCTATGTCTGTGAGTCTAGGGAAACAGGTAGACTTTGGTACATAAATATCTATTTTGGAATCTGTAGCGCCCCCTAATGGTTGCCATGTTTATCCACTTAGAGTCGGCTTTTTCTCTTCAAACATACTACTTGCCAGACACTAGAAGAACAGTAATTTGGGGACATTTTTCAAAGGATGCAAATGATTTTATGGCCTTCTTATTGGCTAGTATAATCTTAGCTAGAGCATCTTTTCAATAAACATTTGATGCCTTCATAAGCATATTTCCTTGTCTCCTATTTACTGTTCTTCCATGTTTCCTATACTTTCTTTCTTTTCTTGGCTTGGAATAAATTATTTAGTTGAGCACCTTACACTATTCCCAATCAACATCTGGCTAGAAATCTATACAGACAGATTTTTTCATCTGTAAGGACAAACTCAAAGAATTTGAAAATGAAAATGTTGGTGTAGCCATCTGAAAAGCTTTGAAACATTCCTTCAACTTTAGGGCAACCATCCCCCACTTTGCAAGGAACATGCTTCCTGTTAACTGGGAGGAAAAGAAATTTCTCTGACATATTTTCCACTCAGCCCTCTTCTAGGTAATTCCCTTCATTGCTTTGGTAAGTCAATCACACTAACAGGTACCAGTGATTCTGTGCCTGCCTTGGGCTAAATGGAACAGGTGAAAAAACCCTTTCAGGTTGTCAGGTATTAATGTAAAATACCCCTAGACCTCACTGCTTATTCATCTTCATCTAGTTGACTAATGCTTTTCCCATGTTGTTACATGTTGGTAAATTAAAGAAACCTTCCAGACAGTTCTGTCAACAGTTTACTGAAATGTACCTCATTAGCGAAGTTGAGCTGTCACATGAGTGTAATTTAATCCTATTGAATTATCACTCAAAAATGCCTAAGTGCTCGGTTTTTGTACACCAGATAGAACACTTGCTACTAACACTGTCACGTTTCCAGCTGATGAGAGAGGAAACAAGCAAAAAATATGCAGCGTCTCCTCTGTCCCCCTGCCCCGCCTTCGCCAATATAGTGATACTAATGTCAACTCCTGAGCAGAATATTACGTTTCACTGTAGATCAGAAACATCCCCATGGATCATCTTCTTTTCAAATCTAAAAAGTAGCGCTTGCATGCTGACTGCTACCTCCTTTATTTCCTTGTCCACTAACAAAAGGACTCATTGATACAGAGGCTAATCTGAAGGAGTTCAGTTTTCAGAGTCTATGTACAGCATTTCTTTAACGTTAGTGGAGCTTTTTATTGTAAGATATTATTTGTGACCTGATGGAGGCGGTATCATGTTCCATCGATGGCAAAACAGCACATGAAATTAATTACTTTGCTTTAGTTGTATCTTTATTGTGATTATTACATTATCCCGAGGTGAACTGTGTCAAGGGAAGGATAAGAACTGATTATAAGAGTTTGGGGTTTGGGGGAGTTTGGGGTTAGTAGATGCAAACTATTACATTTAGAATGGATAAAAAACAATGTCCTACTGTAGAGCACAGGGAACTATATCCAATCTCCTGGGATAAACCATAATGGAAAAGAATATAAAATAAGAATGTATATATGTGTATAACTGAGTCACTTTGCTGTACAGCAGAAATTAGCGCCACATTGTAAATCAAATATACTTCAATAATAATAAAAAAAAAAAGAACTGATTATAAGAAACCCATGCAGGCTTAACATGTTGTGAAGCTCTCCTTTGCAGAACACACTTGTAACTGTTTCCTTGGTTATTCAGGTAATTGTCACAATGTGGTCAAGGTGTGAGTTTTTCATTGTTGTGATTTGCCTAGTTGATCAGCCTAACCTGTAGAAATTGAGGACAGTCTCTTTAATAGATAAAGACGAAGAGCCAAGAAATATATAAGCAGGTCTAAATAAATTAGCCTGACATATCGCACATATACTGATGAGGTATCTGTCATAATCAAAAATGCTTCCTATGGGATGTGTCCTGTACTCTGCATCTTGCATGGATTAGTTTTTTCATTTCTCTCAATAACCCTCAGTGTTTGGCTTTATTCTGATCACCATCTTATAGTTAAGGAAGATGCAACGTACTGAAGTAGAAGCTAAGTTTATCCAGCTCACAAATGGCAGAACCAAAATGTGAACCCCAAACCCACGCACTTAGCATCTAGGCAGCATTGCAGTAAGAGCTGAGAAAGCACAGAGTCAAAGCCTGATCATAAGTTCTCGATGCTCTAACTTGTCACGATGGTTCTCCAAAAGAATGTAGTTCTGTTGCTTGCATTTGGCCTCCTGGTTATGGGAAAGAGAAGCTGCAGAGTTCTGCAGTTGTTTTCCTATTCTGTCAGAGCAGATTAGCTATGGCCCTAGAGTGGGACTTTTGTGCACTGTGATGCAGGTCACAGGACAATGAAATAAGACCCTGTAGCTTGTGGAGGCCTGGCTAGTGCCCCCGTGACAGCGCGCTCAACCTTATCTGCTTGCTTTGCTTTTATGGTCATGAAGATTATAAATTATATGGCTGCTTTCTTAGCCCTCTTACCTTCCTCCAACCTCTCTCCACCAACCCTCCATGTACCTGTCAGGCTTCACCAAAGATGCACTAAATTCTAAATGGTGGAAAACTCACTCTGCATAATGGTGGGTGAAAAGGACTAAGGAGCCTTATATTCCTATTCAGATGGCAGCCAACTCTGCCTGAGAAATAAAAAGGGAAATTCCTGGGAGAAAAATCGCAGAAAGAACACATATTTTCATATTCATTTTTTCCTCTAAAAGTAGAGCAAAGGGACCAAAATCAATCTAATGCATGTGTATTTTTTCTGTTATTTCTACTGGTGGAATAAAACCCATAAGAAACCTCTGAGATTGCTATACACACAGAACTGTTATTGATTTCCACAGCTATTTTATTTGGGAGACACAAATGCAGGATGGCTTTCGGGGATTTTACTACATCTGGGAAACCTCATTTGGGAAGCAGAAAAGAAGTTGGAGAAAAGTTGGGTCAGGAATACGGACCCACCACTATTCACTCGTGTTACAAAATATTTGGAAGATTACATTAGAAGATCTCAGAATTCCCTTTCAAGTCTAAAATTTTAAGTCAGCCCCGCCATCTTATGATTATTTGGGAGTAAATATAATCTCACCTACCCACCACTGACACCATATTTTAGTCTTCTCATAGTGTGGTCCCCAGACCAGCAGAATCAGCATCACTCATTAAAAATGCAAAGGCTTAGCATCACCCTGTTACCAAGTCCAAGCTCGTACTGCTCACCACATGACAGGCCAATAAATCAAGAGAAGAGTTTTTGGGGTAAGGCATAGTGACTTTATTTGGAAAACCAGCAGACTGAGAAGATGGTGGACTAGTGTCCCGAAGAATCATCCTCCCTGTGTTAGAATTCAGGCTTCTTTTATACTAAAAGGGGAGGGGTATGCAGTCCTTGTTTTAGCCAGACTCCAGAGATGTGTTAATTTCTTTTTTCCTGCAGCCATTCATGGTGGGCCTGGGCAGGATGTTTCCTGTGAGCCAAACAAGGTATTTTAACTTAACGCTCACTACTTGGGAGGCAGGGTTCCCGGAGATGGGCCATTACGTATAATTTAAGCTTATAGGAAACATCCCTTTAGTGCTTAACTTGAATACAAAAGTTAGCTTAACAGAATACAAAAGTTCTTCCCTATTACAACCTAACATCTACTGTATTAATGACTCTGGTGGTGGGGGTCCAGTAATATGTGGATTAACACACCTTCCAGGTGATTCTCATGCATGGCCAAGTTTGAGACCCACTGACATAATACTTACATTATGGTTCATTTATACATATGTTCCTCCTTGTATTCTATGATAAACTTCTTGGAGCAGGAACGTATTGGTTTTGCTCTAACTTTAGCTCATCAGTTAGGAGTGAGGCACAGCCTTTGCTTTCCTGGAGATTATAATCAAGTAAGGAACATAAAACTAGCAACCCTCAATGTGTGAAAGAGATGGGTTTCTCTCTACTCATCATTTGGAGAATCATGAGTGTGGGAGTGACAGACACATATTCGATGCCCTGCTTTTCCCCATCCACAAAGGCACAAATGAGCTGCTCACTTTTGCTGGACAAGCTTTAATATATCTTTGTAAATTAAAAATCTAAGTGGCAACGTTTGATAACAGTACAAAATGCAACTTAAAGTTTGTGTCTAAAGATCAACTGGCATGGAAATATATTGGATTCTCTAGAAAATGATCATCATGCTGACATCACCTTTTTGGACATATCAGCACACTTTTGAGACAGGAAAAAGGACTGAGTACAATGTGCCAAGCCTTTTGATAAAGTTATCGTGAACTCCATAAGTGAGGAAGACATTGTTAACCTTCTCCAAGGAAGAACTCAGAGTGAAGAGTCCCCACTGAATGAAGGATGTCTCATTGTCACTCCTTGCTTCAAAACACATTGAGCCAAGTCACAGTTAGTTTGAAAATGGTTGCAATTTTCAGATTTTGCCTCCTCCTCACGCTTTCAATAAAAGTGAGCCTGCCCTTTCTATGAACTTGTCAACAAAGAAGTAAGAACTAATGATATCATGCTTTTTAGATGACTTAAGAGTTAGTGCATCAATGTGGTTCCCTTCAGCAACTCTTCTTTGTCTTATTATTTTTCTTAATAAACCACACACACACAAATTACATGCACACAGCCATTCATTCATTCATCATTCATTTATGAAGTGGTCATGCCTATTTCCCATTCCAAACCTTTTTATCCTATCATGTCTGGTTGGTCAATCATAACAATCTTTTGCCTGTCTTCCCGCCTTCTGTTTCTCCATCTTCAGAGTTCATCTCCTCTTTACTAATCGCATTTTTCTTATTTGCCCTCAGGGTCCCTCACATTTATTGCATTAGAAGACGAAGGGCGTAGTAGCCCTATTCACATGGGTGAGGAGTGTTGGAAGAGATTAGAAGGTGGATAGAAAGGACTGTTTGGACTTAATGTATTTGAGGTGCCTGTGGGACAAACATGTGGAAATTATTTCCAATATGCATGGGGCCAGGGCTCAGAAGGAAGATGTGGTGTGATGAATTAAGGATACACGTGGTAGTTTAAAGTCCAGATGTAGATGAGATCACTGCAGAGATTAAGTAAAGGGAAATGAGATTTGAGCACAGAGTAGGTTCCCAGTAAATGTTTGCTGTTTGTGGCATTTTACTGGGAAATTTACTACTAGTATGTGTGTCATGATCCTTTTAGGTTGTCATGACCTGACCCTCTGAGGTTATGAAACTTGCTCATTCCTGGTGTTCATTACGGATTCTAACTCTCCACTTCAAAAGTTACTTTAAAGAGAGATATTCCTAGAAATTTTGGTTAATCAAATGGCAGCTCAGTGGATGGAACACTTCCAAAATAAATACTGAAAATAGGTTTTAACCCTCACCCCTCTTAAGGCTAAGAAAAGAAGTCTGCTTTCTGTAGAAGGAAAATCCAATAGGAGCTGTAGTCAGAGAAGAAATGCTAGCAGGGACTTCACAGATCAAAGCTGAAGCGCTTCTTTCCTGTGAGAGGAGACTGAGGCAAAGAACGGTTAAGAAGCTAACACGGGCTTCCCTGGTGGCGCAGCGGTTGAGAGTCCGCCTGCCGATGCAGCGGACACGGGTTCGTGCCCCGGTCCGCGAAGATCTCACATGCCGCGGAGCGTTTGGGCCCGTGAGCCATGGCCGCTGAGCCTGCACTTCCGGAGCCTGTGCTCCGCAGCTGGAGAGGCCATAATAGTGAGAGGCCCGCGTATCGGAAAAAAAAAAAAAAAAAAAAAAAAAAAAAAAAAAAAAAGGCGCTAACGCAAGGCCTCCTGCTTAAAACTGGCAGAAATCTCAACCCATGTCATCTGAACAACAGGTTTAGAGAAAGACTCTTTACTATACGTTCTGATAGTGCTGGGAATGCTCCCTGGAGCTTAAAGGGTCAAAATAATGACCTATTTCACAATTTCAAATTAAAACTTAAAAATTTCAATTACATTTTTACTTAATTGAAAAAGGAAGGCAGGGTCTGGTATAAGGTAACTTCTTAAGTTTCATTGTTTTTTTTTCTTCAGCTGTTTTTTGGGTTTTTTGTTTGTTTGATTTAAGAGGGGAATGTGGATTGGAACAGATAACATTAGGTCACTTTTAGCTTCAAAATGTGGCATTCTATAATTCCTAAAAATCATAATATACTTGTGCAAGGAAGGATGAGAATGCCAGTAAATCAAATAATAGCACTCATGCTAACATTTCATAATTAGAAAAAGATTCAAAATTGTTGATCAATACAATCAATTGTAAAGTGAAGATTTTGCTTGCCTTGTTCTATTTTGTCTGATAATCTGTATACACAGCTCTTTTTTTAAAAAAAAATTGAATTATCGTAGATTCGGGTGATTTCTACAGTCTAAAGAGCCATACTATAACGTTCAAAGGAAAACTTTAGACTATTATTTCAGAAGAACGGGCCAAATTAATAGTTTCTTCTTTCTTCATACTCTACATTTTTTTCCTCCATGTTAATGAATGTTTTAAGTGTGAAAGCCCAGACTTCGCAAGTACCTAATTCTTCCTTTAAAAAGAACCGACACTACCTTTTTCCTGACTTCCCACCACATAAATTGGTAGTGGTGGAGGAGGGGGGAGGAGTGAGTTTTAGAAATTGAAGAAATGATCATCTCTAATATTCTCTTGCAGTCCTGCAGCTGACTCACTGCAGCTAATAGCAATAAAACATCTTTTATGTGTAGCCGAATTCAAGAATCTGCCGATTATTTATGGATCTGACATTAGTTCGTTATTTATTATTCATTCAACAGACATTTTTCAACCTCGACTTCTGTGCTGAGTAATCAGGTAAAAAAATATATGATGTAACACCAAACAGTTGCTTTTGTTGAACTGAGGGAGGAAACTCTTCCATTAGGCAGAACTTTTCCAAAGCAACTTAGAGCATGATATGGAGTAATTATGGAAGTTGGTAGCAGGAAAAAGAGATAACAATTCCTTCATCATTGCCCTAATCAATTCAACTTGTAAAACCACTAGGAATCCCTAAATCTTTTGACAGATTCACAAATATGCAAACAGAGTCACAATGATAAGATGAGAGAGAAAGTTTTACTGTTCGGTATGAACATCAAACAATATTTTTATGAATTACAGAGATTTATTTAAGAGTTCCTTCTCTTTCCCCCATAAAACACATACAAAACATTTCTAAAAATCAGCAAACAATCAAAGTCACCCAAAGTTTTTGATTTCCTTGCTTGCCATCCAAAACTGACTGTGAGGCTGTAACAAGATAGAACAGTAGATTAGAAGTAGGCTTGGTAGATAAGACAAAGCAACCCTAAAAGAAAATCCTGAACCACATACTCAATGCGGTTGAGTATGTTAAGGACGGTCAATTCTAGACGTGTATCACAAGGATGTTTCTGGGGTTAATGTTAAATCTTTTAGAAAATTCAGAGTAAAAAATCTTTAAAGGTGGAGATAACACAGCATGGTATGCAGAATAAAGATTGTGGTTAAAAGACCCAGGTTTAAATCCTCCTATAAAACTTAGTTTTCTCATTTTTAAATTAGGCATAATAACTCCTACCATGCAGGATTGTTATAAAAAGAAATAGGCAACAAGTAAATGGTCATTTATAATAGTGGTTCTCAATAGGAGATGACTTTGTGCCCTCTTTCCTGTCTCCCACCCCAGGGGACATTTGGCAAAGTCTAGCGACATTTTTGGTTATCACAACTAGAGAAGGGGTATTACTGGTATCTAGTGTTCAGAGGCCAAGGATATTGCTGGGCACCCTATAAAGCACAAGACAGGCCCCACAACAAAGAATTATCTGGCCCAAGTATCCATAGTGTGAAGGTTGAAAAATCCTAGTAAGTACAGAGCATAGCAGGTGGGTAGGAAATCATGGTTATTACCATTACCTACAATACCTCAATACTAGATCTTACATAAAAAAGAAGCATTGTGTATGTGGGGTGAATAGACTCAATATTTTTCTAGCCCTTATGAATGAACTCCAAGATCTCCCTGGAGATGTACATAATCCATTGTACAGCTTGAATACTGTTCTCAATTAGCTCTAGTGACAACCAAAATGGATCTAGGTTGAGACAGGCTTCTATGAATGTATAAAGGAATTTCCTGTCAATGTTACTGTTTGTCAAATAGCCAGCCTCTTGACAGGCAAAACAACTAAAACTTAAGACAGGCATAGGCTGGGAATGTAATTTAAAATTGTTTGTCAAGGGTGATTTTCCAATATGTTCTGTCTTAGATCCATCTCTGTTATGATTACCTGGTTATTTATTCCCCCTCTTTCCTCCCTTACCATGAGCTGAATTTGGGTGTTCTCCTCACGACTCCCTTACCAGGACAGTTAGGCTTTGGGTCAGTGGGACACAGCATGCTATCTATAGAATACATTCGAAAGCCCATGGTCCGTGAAAGTCTTAAATTTTTATTTCTGTGCTTTCCTGTAAATATAACAACATTCCTCTATCTTCTCTATTATGGAAATATCCTATGATGTTCCTCTGTAGGAATTTTTTCCATGGTAACTTTGAAAAAAATCACAAAGTACTTAGAGACTTTTTTTGACATACCAATAAAACAACCTAAAAAATGCAATCCATTGCATCAGATTCTGACATTTTCTAAGAAGGATCTGTATTCAATTAAATCTAGTTTCTCACACATGGTTTTTAGGATTTTTTTTTGGATTTGACATCCTCATGTACAAGTTTCCATCTTCATTTTGTCATGTAACAATTCTGAACACTCTTTTTTTTAACTTCTTTCCCAGCTTGCCTTCACTATCAATGAGACAGTTCATCACTTCTGTCTCACTATGGTGATTGTACTTTTCCACTTTTCTAACCTGGCTCATGCACATTTTTGATTACTCTTTCATATTCAGTGTTGGTTATTTATTTACACAAGAGTTAAAACATCAGCTGTTTTATTACTCTTTGTATTTCTACAAAGTGTCTAATGCAATGCAGGCACACCATAAGCCTCCCAATAAATGAGGATTCAACGAATAAAGACCTACTCACATGCAACCAAGTTATGATGTAAGCACTGTTGATTCCCAAAGAGTGATTTGTTTACACAGTCTTATCAATGCTGCCTTGGTTCTTTCTGCTTTATGTTTAAAACATCATGAACATGTCACAGGTGAAATTTATCTGCAGATAGTACCAGATGTTACAGTAGATCTAAGCTTTATAGCCACAAGAAGGATTTTAAGAAATATTGTTAAGAGTTTGTATCTATTTTGAACACCTTAAAGTCCCTGAATAGGATACAACATTGTATCCTTGATAAGTATGAAATGAAATGAAGTTAGGCAAAATCTTAATTATAAATAAAGTCCCCACACTGATGCAGTTCATTTTTTATTAGATACCTATCAAATGGCACTGGACTAAAAATTCCTTGCTGAATATTTAGTTTTATAACATGCTGTCAAAACAAGGGATTTTGATATGTCAATATGACTTTTAAATAAATATTATTAATTGAAACTGAGAAAACATTTCAGCCTTGCCTTCAATCCAACAAATATTTTTGGAATACCTATTATGTGTTAGATGCTATTCTAGGTACTAGGCATATGGCAGTGACCATAACTTTTGTCCTTGAAACTTACACGTGCAATCTGTATTCATTTGCAACTGGAGGTATATGGAGAGAATAGTAGTTTGCTTCTTAAATAAGTTAATAAATATGCTGTTTGCGTTTTCTGACATATTTACTTACTTGATGATCTGGATTTCACATGAAAGAATCAACATAGTAAGGAAAGAAAGCATGAATTCTTTTTGTATTCTTTCCAAACGTTCGAGACTGAATAGTTTAAAAGCTGTTACCTAGAATGCTTCAATAATGGTTTGGTGAATTCCCAATTAGGATGATTTTTTATTTTACTTTCTAATTTACTGTTTTACTTACACATAATCACTGTTCACTGTCTTACAGAAATATACTTACAAATAGCTATCTAGCTACATATTTAGGTGTGTTCAAATTTTAATATTTTATTTTAAAATAAACAGAGAATTTGAGGATAGGGAAAAATAAGCAGAAAAAAAAAAAACTTACCTCTGGTCATTAGTGTAAATCCAGTTGTCTGTACTTTACAGGGAATTAGTCGCTTTTTAGAAAGAGCTTTTAATTGCTTAATCTAAGTAATGTGGGCAATGGCATACGTGTTTTATTTTAGAGTCTATCTAGCCCACTCAGAAAATGTAATGGACCTAATTTTCATTTAGTATAGGTCTGTGCAGTTCCTAAAACACCTAAATGGCTATTAATTTAATCAGGTAATTTAACTATAGCTCTAGAAAAGGCCACCAGCTAGTTGTCACGCAATGATTATGAGGATGACATTTCTATCCCATGATGCCAACGGCAGACTTTGATACATCATTTTCTTTTTGAAGGTTAAACTCAGATAACCTGCCTTTGGCATTTAATTAGCTACATATTAAACACTTTTTTAATAATAAAATGATTAAAATTTTTATTGCTTCTCAAATGAGGCCCTTTTCGATAGATTTAATGACTTGGTTAGAGCTCTATAGTTTGTGAACCAAACCTTACTTAGGCCAGTATGTAGTAATGATATGCTTTACAGCTTGCAAAATCTGTATTTTATTCAAATGATGGCCATAATCATTTTGGATAAAACTTATAATGCTTTTTTCTGTATTTTTAAGTCTAACTGTTAAACGTCATTGGAAAGTAACCAGAAACCCCTTGATTCAAAATTTCCAGAAGTTATCAAGTTCAAGATGAATAAAGAGACCATGAAATCTGTTTAATGTGCGGAATCTTATATACTAATTGTTTACATTTCAAAAAATCACTTGTCACCATTGAATATCTGCCAAAAAATAATACAACTATTGTAGAAATGATGGAGAAATGTGAGTAGACTGCAAATCCCCATCCATATTTTCACTTAATATTAGCTCTTTCTTCAGTGAAAACGGTCATCAGGAGACTCTTCATTGTTCATTCTTAGTGCGAATTGGGAGGGAGAAGGGGGAGTTAAAATATCTGTAAAATAGGTTGAAGAGACCGAAAGCTATCACACAAGAACAGGGTGTAACTACAGTCTGAATAAAAGTGACCATTGTCCTTTTATTCATTTTTAAAGTTTTTTATTTAATTTCGAATTTATTTTATTATTTGTATATGCATAGGTTTTAAGTGCTCAGTCCAATGACATTTGACAAAAGTATGCAGCAATATGACCACCACCTCAATCAAACTATGGAACAATTCAATTATCACTCACACTTCCTCATGACTCTTTCTAGTCAGCTGCCCAGCTGTTTTGAATTCTGTCGCCATAACTTAGTTTTGCTTGTTTTAGAGCATCATGTAGATGTAATTATATGGGGTACATACTTCTTTTGCTTGTCACATTATTTTTGAGCTATACAGTATTCAAGATTTTGCTCCTCTCAGTAGCTTGTTTCTCTTTATTGCCGTGTTCACACTCCATTGTGTGAGTACATCACAACTGTTTATCCATTCACCTGTTGATGGATGTTTGGGTTGTTTCTAGCTGTTTACTATTATTAAGTAAGCCATGAACATTTTAAAATAATTTTTTGAACATGTTTTTATTACTATTGACTAAATATCTAAGAGTAGCACTGCTGGGTCATTATAATACTTGTATCTTTAACTTGAGGAGAAACTGCCAATATCTTCACTTTTGATGTAGCTGTCAATGGACCTGCATCTACTCCCTTCAGCATAAAAAGATAAAAGGATATAATGAATACTATTCAGTGCAAAGTATAATGTGAAGTTGTTTAGAATTTTAATTGTGATTTTCTTCTGTCTGTAGATGTAGAAATTTCCTCTTTGGTGATTTGACAGAATGGTCCCCCTCTTATTCCATATCAACAGATTACCGCTTTTATTTTGGGTTTAGGTAAATGTGGACTTGTTTTTTGGGATTTTGGTTGTTAGAGAAAAAAAGGGAAAAAACATAAACACAAATTATTAATCTAATTTAAATGAATGATACAGAAGAGGCTACCTGTTATTTTGTCAAATGTATATCTCTTTTTACATTAATTAAATTTCTATGTAATCAAGCTATGTAGATGGCAATAATTTTGGTCATAAACATCGTTAATCAGCAACAAATAAACACATTTTACTATTAATCCACGTTACTCACTTTTAACTTTTTATGGAGCATTTTGTTAATTATAGTACAAAAATTTTGAGAACATCTGTGAACTATAGAAATAGCCTTGACCTTTGATCTTGTTAAAAGAAATTTATTACAGTTTGACTCTATCGCTTAGAATACATTCCTGTTTACATAGAACCTTTATCTTTAAGCTAATTGTATACAATCGTATATAATTATGGTGTCTCGGTAGAAACTAACAATTTTGAGTCAAATAAAATGGTTTGGAGGCACTTTATTTTAACTTTACTTAATGATTTGCCGCCTCTTTTTGATGATCTAGAGCTTCACTGCCCAGTAGGGTAGCCACTGGTTACATGTGGTTATTGAGCACTTGAAGTGTGGCTAATCAGGATGGAGGCTTAGTACCAAAGATAAAAAAATCTCATTAATAATTGATATATTGATTATGTATTGAAATGATAATACTTGGGATATGTGGGTTAAACAAAATATGATATTAAAATGAATTTCACCTGCTTCTTTTTGTTCTTTTCAACATGACTATTGGAAAATTTTAAGTTACATATGTGGCTCCCATTTTATTTCTATCGGACAGAGTTCATCAAGATGTATATTCTCCCGCTATAGAAAATATAGAGCAAGTATCACTACATGCTAATTATCTGTTTTCATGGATATGAGCTGAGAGTGGTTTCAATAGGTAACTGATCCACAGAGTCCCCTAAAATGGAGCTCTGATGAGTAAGAGAATGGCTAGGAGGAGAAATCTTAGCTCGCCCGAAGTACCTAAGCTCTGTAGATGGCAGAGACCAATTCTCCCCAGCAACTTGATAGACCCTCCCCGTGCTGAAGTTCCAGATTGTTGAAAGGCATTTATACCAGTTTTTACGAGGGTGAATTGAGGGTGAATGGATAAAGTGAATGGCATGCCATCCTGGATCCTCTATTCTCATTTCAAACCTTGATGATCGCCATTCTGCCTATGCATCATTTGCATTTATCCTCATGCAGTCTCAACACAGAAGACAAGGATGAACTCAAGTGAAGAACTAACCTACCCTGAGGCAACTAGAGACTTAAAATTTGAAAGTAAAACTCCACTGAATTTTTGTTCATGTTCTGTGCATAACTTAAGAATGCAGTAGAGAATTGAAGCATAGATCCATCCCTAAAAAAGAATAAACAAAAAAAAATTTGTAGACAAATGACTGAATGACCAAATTAGGCATTTGATTTGAGGCATTCGTAGAATTCCCCCTTGTGTGTTTGGATGCTACCAAAAGGCAGGCTGTATGGGGTAATGGAAACATGAATGTTTGGGGAAAAGACCAAGGAAGGTTCTCTGGCTTCTGGGAATATTCCCATCTACCTCAGGAGTACTTGGGGCATGGTCCTCATTGATAACTTCTAAAAGTGAGTCTATAGAGTTTTGAAATTTGAGTTTTCATAATTGAAAGAGTTATGAAAAAAGAAAGAAAACAATTTCACCCTATTGACAAAAGGACTACACCCTTAATTTGCTCACCTGTGTATAGGATGCTACATCAAATGGAAATCTACCTGCCACCCCTCTAAGTTTCTCTGTTTAGAAAGACTTCTGCTTGCTTAGACTTCCTTCTATAAATGTAATGCTTGCTGAAATGTCAAATTGAGACTTAGACTACCTATACATATTTTACCCACCAAATAGCAGCTATCTGTGCTTCCCCAAACAAGCTCTATCAATGCATTTGAATCATGTTATGTTTTCATAACACCAAACGATTCACTGATGTGTGAAAAGACCAGTAAATCGGCAAGTTGCTTGTTCTGTGTAAACCCAATGAGCTCATGTATTTGAGTAATTAGACTGGAGGTGCAGCTGTTTGGTGCCATGAAGTTTCTAGTCCTTGGTGAGACAGAGATCCAGGAACTGTTATTTCTTATTGAAGAAATGCTCATGAATGTGACACTGAATTTCTGAACTATGCAATCCAGAGCTCTTTGTATATCCTTATCAATCATAGTTTATATGAATAACCATTGAATTATCAGAGACGTAGGCAGTCTTCTTTAAGTATAAAAAGGCACTATGATACAGCATTTAAGAGCAAAGATGCTGGAGCCAAAATTGGCTCTGCTAACTACAAGCTGTATGTCCCTAGGTACTCACCATTCTGTGCCTGTTTCTTCATCTTTAAAATGGAATAATAATAGCACTTAATTCATGGAGTTATTCTGAAAATTAATGAATTAATAATTTTAAAATGCCTTGAAAAGTGCTTGACATATCTAAGCTGTTAATTATTACATATTTTATATTGCAATTGAGGAAGTCTCACTAGTTCAATGGAAGTTACGGCTGCATCAGTTTAGGAAGATGTCACCTAAGGTTCTATGGCCTTGGGTGGACTTAGTCACAAAGAACTGAAGCTGATTTCCTACAGTCTTTCAACAAACTGCTAAAGATGAGTTCTATCTCTTCTCCATGGGAAAGCATTTTGAAACAGGGACCTAGAGGCAATGGAGCCCTTTCTACTTACCAACTACACATTTTTCTTTTACGTGAGATAATTATGTAAAACACTGTGCAAGCTAGCCATCCACTGGCATCCATTTCTGCAACCCAAGCTTTTAGCACAATCTTTGGCACAGAGCTAAGACACCCAATAAATAATCATAATCACAACCAAAGTTGCTATGGACTGAATGTTTGTCTTCCCCCAAATTCATATATTGAAGCTCTAACCCCCAATTGATGGAATTTGGAGGTGGGGCCTTTGGGAGATAATTAGCTTTCCATGAGGTCATGAAGGTGGGAACCTTGTGATGGGATTAGTGCACTTATAAGAAGAGGAAGAGAACAAAGCCCTCTCCTCACCATGTGAGGATTCAGCAAGAAGTCTGCAAACCAGGAAGAAAGAGCTTACCAGACACCAAATCTGCCCTTGACCTTGGACTCCCCAGCCTCCAGAACTGTGAGAAATAATGTTTGTTGTTTAAGCCACTCTGTCTATGGTATTTTATTATAGTAGCCCAAACTGATGACAACAGCTAACATTTGTTAAGCATTCTTGCCAGACACTGTTCTAAACATTCTCTATATATTAATTTTTAATCCTCATAATTCCATGAAATATATACTATCATTATCTTATTACCCCTATGTTGAAGATGGATACCAAGGCACAAAGAGGTTGTATACCTAAGATCACCCAGCTAGAGAATGGTCACACTGATATTAAGACATGAGCAGTCTGGTGTGGAGCCTGCACTTTCGATCACTACATTATACTGCAACAAATATCTTCTAAATGAATGAATCAATGCACACTCAGGACACGATTTTCCATCACAATTTTATTGTTAATGTTTCCTTCGAATAAAGAGCAAAGGTTTCCCTGGAGGAAAAATTGAAACAATACTGAGATATGATAGAACAAATATGCATAAAGTATGGGTTCAACACATATAGGCAGTTTTGAACAACATTCACCACGTCTCCAGGAAAGGGTGAATATGAAGTACATGGTAATTCAGTCCAGGGACCAAGGGGCAGGGAAATGAAAGTGTTACCTTGGAGAATAGCTCATGATCTAGAGAGTTAGGATAGTAGACGTTACATGCATCAATTCAGGCTCCAGACTTTCAGGGACCTCTTACACCTAAGATACCTAAGGCACGTGACCTAACAGCTTTCAACTTCAGTTTCTTCCTCTGAAAAATGGGGATAATATTAATCCCTACCTCTTGGGGTTGTTGTGAGAACTGAATGAATTGGATGTGTGCAAAGCAAGGAATACAGTGCCTGACCCACAGCGAGTCCTCAATAAGTGTCTGGTGTGTTGTTAGTGCCGGGGCTCTAAATCTCATCTCTGTAAACTCCTGAGAGCTTTTTGTTGAGTTGTTTTGGCCTCTTGCTTCTGGTTTTCTCTCTGGAGAATTGTTAGGGTGCTCTTGTGATTTAGTCAGGCTTGAAGAAGAGGTTTACTAAAACCACAGACGCTCCGGATCAGGCTGGCTTTATTGGTCATGGGTTTCTTTCTCAGAGCAGGGAGACTTTTCTCCAGCTTTCTCTTGGCTTGGATCAAGTTGCTTCAACAGACCAGCATATCTCTTTCAATCCAAATCTACTTGCCTACAAGCTATAAATCAGCTTTGGAAAACATGTTTTTCTACAAGTCCAGACGTAAAAAAATAGACCTGATTTCCTCATAGTGCCTGCAGTGCCTCCCTCTGAGACAAAGCCAGGTTGATTTGTTTTTTCCAGAGCAACATGAGTGCCATTAGTGCAATTGTGTCAATAAACTTCTTTTGTCAACAAACATTCCCAGCCAGGGACTTGGGCACTGATAAGATACAAGCCAAATGTGTATTTAATCATTAGATCTATATTTTTATTTTTATTTATTTATTTATTTAACATCTTTATTGGAGTATAATTGCCTTCCATGTTGTGTTAGTTTCTGCTGTATAACAAAGTGAATCAGCTATACGTAAACATAGATCCCCATATCTCCTCCCTCTTGCGTCTCCCTCCCACCCTCCCTATCCCACCCCTCTAGGTGGTCACAAGCACCAAGCTGATCTCCCTGTGCTACGCGGCTGCTTCCCACTAGCTATCTATTTTACATTTGGTAGTGTATATATGTCAATGCCACTCTCTCACTTCGTCCCAGCTTACCCTTCCCCCTCCCCCATGTCAAGTCCATTCTCTACGTCTGTGTCTTTATTCCTGTCCTGCCCCTAGGTTCTTGAGAACCACTTTTTTTTTAGATTCCATATATATGTGTTAGCATACGATATTTGTTTTTCTCTTTCTGACTTACTTCATTCTGTATGACAGACTCTAGGTCCATCCACCTCACTACAAATAACTCAATTTTGTTTCTTTTTATGGCTGAGTAATATTCCATTGCATCTATGTGCCACATCTTCTTTATCTGTTCATCTGTCGATGGACACTTAGGTTGCTTCCATGTTCTGGCTATTGTAAATAGTGCTACAATGAACACTGTGGTACATGACTTTTTTTGAATTATGGTTTTCTCAGGGTATATGCCCAGTAGTGGGATTGCTGTGTCGTATGGTAGTTCTATTTTTAGTTTTTTAAGGAACCTCCATACTGTTCTCCATAGTGGCTGTATCAATTTCCATTCCCACCAACAGTGCAATAGGATTCCCTTTTCACCACACCCTCTCCAGCATTTATTGCTTTTAGATTTTTTGATGATGGCCATTCTGACTGGTGTGAGATGATACCTCATTGTAGTTTTGATTGGATTTCTCTAATGATTAGTGATCTTGAGCATCCTTTCATGTGTTTCTTGACAATCTGTATATCTTCTTTGGAGAAATGTATACTTAGGTCTTCTGCCCATTTTTGTATTGGGTTGTTTGCTTTTTGATATTGAGCTGCATGAGCTGCTTGTATATTTTGGAGATTAATCCTTTGTCAGTTGCTTTGTTTGCAAATATTTTCTCCCATTCTGAGGGTTGTCTTTTCATCCTGTTTATGGTCTCCTTCTCTGTGCAAAAGCTTTTAAGTTTCATTAGGTCCCATTTCTTTATTTTTGTTTTTCTTTCCATTTCTCTAGGAGGTGGGTCAAAAAGGCTCTTGCTGTGATTTACGTCACGGAGTGTTCTGCCTATGTTTTCCTCTAAGAGTTTTATAGTGTCTGGCTTTACATTTAGGTCTTTAATCCATTTTGAGTTTATTTTTGTGTATGGTGTTAGGGAGTGATCTAATCTCATACTTTTACATGTACCTGTCCAGTTTCCCCAGCACCACTTATTGAAGAGGCTGTCCTTTCTCCACTGTACATTCCTGCCTCCTTTATCAAAGATAAGGTGACCATATGTGCATGGGTTTATCTCTGGGCTTTCTATCCTGTTCCATTGATCTATATCTCTGTTTTTGTGCCAGTACCATACTGTCTTGATTACTCTAGCTTTGTACTATAGTCTGAAGTCAGGGAGGCTGATTCCTCCAGCTCTGTTTTTCTTCGTCAAGATTGCTTTGGGGGCTCCCCTGGTGGCGCAGTGGTTGAGAGTCCGCCTGCCGATGCAGGGGACACGCGTTCCTGCGCCGGTCCGGGAAGATCCCACATGCCGTGGAGTGGCTGGGCCCGTGAGCCATGGCCACTGAGCCTGCGCGTCCGGAGCCTGTGCTCTGCAACGAGAGAGGCCACAACAGTGAGAGGCCCGCGTACAGCAAAAAAAGAAAAAAACAAAAACAAAAAAAGATTGCTTTGGCTATTCAGGGTCTTTTGTGTTCCCATACATATTGTGAAAATTTTTGTTCTAGTTCTGTGAAAAATGCCATTGGTAGTTTGATAGGGATTGCATTGAATCTGTTGAGTGCTTTGGGTAGTATTGTCATTTTCACAATGTTGATTC
>NW_006799689.1:947389-979157 GCF_000442215.2 Lipotes vexillifer
TCCAATCCAAGAACATGGTATATCTCTCCATCTGTTTGTATCATCTTTAATTTCTTTCAACAGTGTCTTATAGTTTTCTGCATAGAGATCTTCTATCTCTTTAGGTAGGTTTATTCCTAGGTATTTTATTCTTTTTCTTGCAATGGTAAATGGGAGTGTTTCTTTAATTTCTCTTTCAGAGTTTTCATCCTTAGTGTATAGGAATGCAAGGAATTTCTGTGCATTAATTTTGTATCCTGCTCCTCTACCAGATTCATTGATTAGCTCTAGTAGTTTTCTGGTAGCATCTTTAGGATTCTCTATGTGTAGTATCATGTCATCTGCAAACAGTGAGAGTTTTACTTCTTTTCCGATTTGGATTCCTTTTTCTTCTGTGATTGCTGTGGCTAAAACTTCCAAAACTATGTTGAATAATAGTAGTGAGAGTGGGCAACCTTGTCTTCTTCCTGATCTTAGAGGAAATGGTTTCAATTTTTCACCATTGAGAATAATGTTGGCTGTGGGTTTGTCATATATGGCCTTTATTATGTTGAGGTTGGTTCCCTCTGTGCCTACTTTCTGGAGGGTTTTTATCATATATGGGTATTGAATTTTGTCAGAAGCTTTTTCTGCATCTATTGAGACGATCATATGGTTTTTATCCTTCAATTTGTTAATATGGTATATCACATTGATTGATTTGCATATAATGAAGAATCCTTGCATTCCTGGGATAAACCCCACTTGGTCATGGTGTATCAACATTTTTATGTGCTGTTGGCTTATGTTTGCTATTATTTTGTTGAGGATTTTTGCGTCTATGTTCATCAGTGATATTGGTCTGTAGTTTTCTTTCTTTGTGACATCCTTGTCTGGTTTTGGTATCTGGGTGATGGTGGCCACATAGAATGAGTTTGGGAATGTTCCTCCCTCTGCTATATTTTGGAAGAGTTTGAGAAGAATAGGTGTTAGCTCTTCTCTAAATGTTTGATAGAATTCGCCTGTGGAGCCATGTGGCCCTGGGCTTTTGTTTGTTGGAAGATTTTTAATCACAGTTTCAATTTCAGTGCTTGTGATTGGTCTGTTTATATTTCCTATTTCTTCCTGGTTCAGGCTTGGAAGGTTGTGTTTTTCTAAGAATTTGTCCATTTCTTCTAGGTTGTCCATTTTATTGGCATATAGTTGCTTGTAGTAATCTCTCATGGTTCTTTGTATTTCTGCAGTGTCAATTGTTACTTCTCCTTTTTCATTTCTAATTCTGTTGATTTTAGTCTTCTCCCTCTTTTTATTGATGAATCTGGCTAATGGTTCATCAATTTTATCTTCTCAAAGAACCATCTTTAATTTTATTGATTTGCTATCATTTCCTTCATTTCTTTTTCATTTATTTCTGATCTGATCTTTATGATTTCTTTCCTTCTGCTAAATTTGGGGTTCTTTTTTTCTTTTATCTCTAAGTGCTTTAGGTGTAAGTTTAGGTTGTTTATTTGAGATTTTTCTTGTTTCTTGAGGTAGGATGGTATTGCTATAAACTTCCCTCTGAGAACTGCTTTCGTTGCATCCCATAGGTTTTGGGTCATTGTGTTTTCATTGTCATTTGTCTCTAGGTATTTTTTAATTTCCTCTTTGATTTCTTCAGTGATCTCTTGCTTATTTAGTAGTGTATTGTTTAGCCTCCACGTGTTTGTATTTTTTACATTTTTTTCCTGTAAATGATATCTAGTCTCATAGCGTTGTAGTCGGGAAAGATACTTGATACGATTTCAATTTTCTTAAGTTTACCAAGGCTTGATTTGTGACCCAAAATTTGATCTATCCTGGAGTATGTTCCATGAGCAATTGAGAAGAAAGTGTATTCTGTTGTTTTTGGATGGAATGTCCTATAAATGTCAATTAAGTCCATCTTGTTTAATGTGTTATTTAAAGCTTGGGTTTCCTTATTTATTTACATTTTGGATGATCTGTCCATTGGTGAAAGTGGGGTGTTAAAGTCCCCTACTATGATTGTGTTACTGTCGATTTCCCCTTTTATGGCTTTTAGCATTTGCCTTATGTATCAAGGTGCTCTTATGTTGGGTGCATAAATATTTACAATTGTTATATCTTCTCCTTGGATTGATCCCTTGATCATTATGTAGTGTCCTTCTCTGTCTCTTGTAATCATTTTTATTTTAAAATCTATTTTGTCTGATATGAGAATTGCTACCCCAGCTTTCTTTTGATTTCCATTTGCATGGAATATCTTTTTCCATCCCCTCACTTTCAGTCTGTTTGTGTCCCTGGGTCTGAAGTGGGTCTCTTGTAGACAGCATATATACGGGTCGTGTTTTGTATCCATTTAGCCAGTCTATGTCTTTTGGTGGGAGCATTTAACCCATTTACCTTTATGGTAATTATTGATATGTATGTCCTATTACCATTTTCTTAATTGTTTTGGGTTTGTTTTTGTAGGTCTTTTCCTTCTCTTGTGTTTCCTGCCTAGTAGAAGTTCCTTTAGCATTTGTTGGTGAGCTGGTTTGGTGGTGCTGCATTCTCTTAGCTTTTCCTTGTCTGTAAAGTTTTTAATTTCTCCATCAAATCTGAATGAGATGCTTTCTGGGTAGAGTAATCTTGATTGTAGGTTTTTCCCTTTCATCACTTTTAATATGTCCTGCCACTCCCTTCTGTCTTGCACAGTTTTTTGTGAAAGATCACTTGTTAACCTTATGGGGATTCCCTTGTATGTTATTTGTTGCTTTTCCCTTCCTGCTTTAATATTTTTTCTTTGTATTTAATTTTTGATAGTTTAATTAATATGTGTCTTAGAGTGTTTCTCCTTGGATTTATCCTGTATGGGACTCTCTGTGCTTCCTGGACTTGACTGACTATTTCCTTTCACATATTAGGGAAGTTCTCAACTATAATCTCTTCAAATATTTCCTCAATCCCTTTCTTTTTTTCTTCTTCTGGGACCCCTATAATTAGAATGTTAGTGCATTTAGTGTTGTCTCAGAGCTCTTTGAGACTGTCCTCAATTCTTTTCATTCTTTTTTCTTTATTCTGCTCTGTGGTAGTTATTTCCACGATTTTATCTTCCAGGTCACTTATCCGTTCTTCTGCCTCAGTTATTCTGCTATTGATTCCTTCTAGAGGATTTTTAATTTCAATCATTGTGTTGTTCATCACTGTTTGTTTGCTCTTTAGTTGTTCTCAGTCCTTGTTAAACGTTTCTTGTATTTTCTCCATTATATTTCTAAGATTTTGGATCATCTTTGCTATCATTACTCTGAATTCCTTTTCAGGTAGTCTGAGTATTTCCTCTTCATTTGTTAGGTCTGGTGGGCTTTTACTTTGCTTCTTCATCTGCTGTGTGTTTCTCTGTCTTCTCATTTTGCTTAACTTACTGTGTTTGGGGTCTCCTTTTTGCAGGCTGCATGTTTGTAGTTCCCATTGCTTTTTTTGTCTGCCCCCAGTCGGTAAGGTTGGTTCAGGGGATTGTGTAGGCTTCCTGGTGGAGGGGACTGGTGCCTGTGTTCTGGTGGCTGAGGCTGGATCTTGTTTTTCTTGTGGGCAGGACCATGTCTGGTGGTGTGTTTCGGGGTGTCTGTGAACTTATTATGGTTTTAGGCATCCTCTCTGCTAATGGGTGGGGTTGTGTACTTGTCTTGCTAGCTGTTTTGCGTGGGGTGTCCAGCACTGGAGCTTGCTGGTCATTGAGTGGACCTGGGTCTTAGCGTTGAGATGGAGATCTCTGGGAGAGCTCTTGTCAGTTGATATTATGTGGGGCCGGGAGTTCTCTGGTGGTCCAATGTTCTGAACTCGGCTCTTCCACCTCAGAGGCTCAGGCCTGACACCCAGCTGAAGCACCAAGACCCTGTCAGCCACATGGCTCAGAAGAAAAGGAAGAAAAAAAAAGAAAGAAAAAGTAAATAGTTAAAATAAAAAAAAAAAAAAGAAGAAGACGGCAACCAAACCAATAAACAAATCCACCAATGAGGGGCTTCCCTGGTGGCACAGTGGTTGAGAGTCCACCTGCCGATGCAGGGGACACTGGGTCATGCCCCGGCCCCGGAAGATCCCACATGCCGCGGAGCGGCTGGGCCCGTGAGCCATGGCTGCTGAGCCTGCGTGTCCGGAGCCTGTGCTCCGCAACGGGAGAGGCCACAACAGTGAGAGGCCCGCGTACCACAAAAAAAAAAAAAAAAAAAAAAAAAAAAAAATCACTTTGGGGAACTTGGAAGTATATATGTCTTAGGCTCCATACACAGGGATTTTACTAAGAAGGGAGAATGCTTTTTCTCAGAAGATGGTCTTGTGCTAAAAAAACCCCAAATTTCTTCCTCCTTTAAATTTCTAAAATGCTATAATTCTTCAGAAGGATACTAGACCCTCGATACTGTGCAAAAGCATAAAACTTTGTCATAAGAGAGACCTGGTTTCATGTCTTGGTTCATTTGCCTACTAGCTGTGTAAATTTGGACACATGTGATGCATTCTTTCCAAGCAACTCCCTGCAGCATCCCTGTTCTTCATCTGGAAAGTGGGGTTAAAAATATCAATTCCGTACGAGGTTTTATAAAGGATGAAAGGAAACAATCCATATAAATTCCTTATCATGGGCCTTATATATAATAAGAGCTCAATAAATGGTAGCAATTATCACTGTCACTGACAATTTGTTTTTAGTGTTCCTGTTGGTGACATACTACTTGAATAGTTTTGGCTGAGTATGGCACCTCCTGTTCCTATGATTTTGCAGATTTGAAATTGATAAGAAAAGCAAGATGATTTATTACATATGTAATATAACTTACTGCCTTGTGCTTGAAACTTCATTGAAGTAGAGTTCTCTGTACATAATTGGAAGGTAGCTAACAACACACAAGAAAATAATGATGGTAAAGATAATTCTTGTTATTGACTGAGCTCCCACTATGTTCCAAGGACTATTCCAGGTATTTTATGTACAACACTCTATTAGAAATATGTTTTTATTTTTACTTTACAGATGAAGAAACTGAAGCTTGGAGAGTTTGCTTGCCCATAACTGGCTTATAAGAGCCAGTATTCTAAACTTCTGCTATCTGAGTCAGATATGAACTTGATAAATCTAAAGATAGGAATCCTATATTAATTATTATTTTTGTCTCCTCAAGTTTTTATTGTGAGAATGAGAAAGTGAATGAAAAATAATGAAGATAATGGGGTAGAAAATGTTTAGGATATAAGCAACAAGATTTCTAACCTATTATAAAATTTAAAAACACACACACACCAAAACCTTTCCAAGCAAAATTGGTGGTCTTCGGAAGAAATAGGTGGAATAATTTGGAATTGTTCAATTTTGAAATTGCCATCACTAAGAGATTTTTTTATCCTTTACTCTCAAATAGGCATACTTTTCTAAGGGCTGGCTTATTCTTTTTTTTTTATTTCAAATTTTTGATAAATTTTATTGGAGAAAAAAATCAGATGAGGAAATAGAAAGTAACTGGGCGATAGACGGTGGGGCGCAAAGGCTACTTTAATTGTGTGGCCAGGGAAAGCTTTTCTGAGTTGATGACATTGAGGCTGAGAAAGACAGAGTCATGGAAATACCCAGAGAAAAGGCTGGGGGCAGGGGAATAGCAAACGCTAAGACAGCCAGGAGGCCTGTCTGACAGGGCTTGCTTATTCTTACAGCTTACTGGTCAGCATTACTAATGTCTTAATGGAGAAGTTTTGGGCAGTTTAGGAAATGACATGATAAAGGGGGTTATGGTGGTGAGGAAGAGATTGTAATTTTTGGTAATTTTCTACTTGTCTTCTTTCTCCAGGCTTTTAGGTGAGTCATTAGCTTTGTCCAAGGAGACGACTGCTATTTGTAACCCTACTTTTTTTTAAATGTTGTTTTTTATTCTATTTTATATATATATTTATATATATATATAAATATATATATAAATATTTTTTTCAACTAGGCCTTTTTTTTTCTTTCTTTCTTTTTTTTTTGGCCATGCAGCATGCATGATCTTAATTCCCCAACCAGAGATCGAACCCATGCCCCCTGTATTGGGAGCATGGAGTCTTAACCACTGGACCGAGTCCCTGTAACCCTACTTTGTCAATGAACTTACCTTCAACTGAAAAAGTGGGCAACATTTTCCTTCCTTAATACAGCTGTAGGGTCTCCCTGTTTTTCTTGCCTCTGGCTGTTTCTTTTGCTATATCCTCACCTAATAAGATTTATTTGAGTTGAATATTCATATCACTCTTGCCTAAACCAACTTTCTTCCCTCCTTTTTGCTTTCCTGCTGTGGAGACGTTCTATTCATGCCAGTTTTATGATTTGAGGGAGGAGTTTTTCTTTTTAAGTCTATTTTACCCTCTGAAGGTCTCCAGAGGGTAGAGCAAAGACTGCTGATACTGGCCGTGTATCTCAGTTGGAGCGAAAAGCTAAGGATGGGGGGCAAAGGGGAGATATTCTACTTGTCTGTGATTTCACAGGACCCATTTCTGTACTTTGCTGAACAGGAAGGAAGCCTTCCAATGCTATCAGATCAACAGATACACATTTTTTTTTGTTTTTTTCCAGACCAAATGCTCACTGGCGGGGAGTGATATGCTGACCAAAGACATCCCCAAACATGAAACTGTCCTGCTGGGATTTTCCTGCCAGTGGTCGTTTTCCTTCCTGCCATCTCGAATACTCCCAAACCCCAAAGCAAAGAGCCCCTCTGCACAAAGGTTGAGATTGCGTCCCAGCTGTGACAATAACAGGGACATCGATCCTCATCTGTTCCCCACCACTGAATTCTCCACTGCGGGTTAGAAACAAGCAATGCAGCCTCTGCTACCAGCGACACCGGCGGGACCTGGCTTTTAGAAGTAAGATTGAATGGCTATTAGAAGGGGTGACGGCTATAACCTAACACTGTACAGAGAGACCAAGGTAATGAAGTAACACAGGTTTGTAGAATGTGGAGACCTGGAAGGCTCTTTAGACATCATTCTGGCCAACCCCTTTGCTTTACAGGTGAAGAAAACCAGGACCAAAGAGGTTAATTGACTTATCCAAGGTCATAGTGTGAATTATTGTCCTTTGGTTGTTCAGGTCACCCTTAAACAAAAATTTTTTTCCCAAGGTTTCTAAGAGTTCAGAGTTCGTAGTCCATCAGCTTTAATAGTTTAAATGCTTCCCTTTAGAACTCATTCATCGGCGGTGAATCATGGGAACCTATCATGAACATGCCCCACGTGTTATAGGTGATTAAAAAAGGGGAAAGAGGTTTCTGCAGCTAATATCTTACAATTGAATTGGAGACTTAAGAAATATAAATAGCAAGAGGAAAAATGAAATTCTTATGTATGTAAAAAAAAATGAAATACTTGATGTATGCGTGTAAATGCTGTGCATAAAGAGAATTCTACGGAGTAGGTGTCCTATGCTTTATCTTAAAGAAACTAAAGACCATGTGTTTGTATTCATATTTAGAGAGCCATTAATTTACTATTGGGATTATAAAGTAAAAGTGATAAATAACAATTTATATTTTGTGTTCTATAATGTCCACGTATAAAGTTTCCTGGGCATTTCAGCAGCCACCAACATCACTGAAAATATGTTTATGGCCCACGAAAAAATTCCATTTGAATCTTGGCTGTTTGAAACATAGCTTCCTCTCTTCATCCTTATTGCCTCATTTCTAGTATAAAGTGGTCAGATTAGATGATCTTTAAGGTTCTTACAAATTTCCACTTTCCTTGATTAGTGAGTGACTAAAAACAAAAGGCAAAGTAGTCCAGATGTTCTAGTAGGTTTACATTTGCATCTGAGAAAAGTCTTGAAGTACCTTAATAGTTTTAAATTATTTTTTGAGTGGTGAAATATCACTGAAAATTTTCTATGAAATTCTCCTAGTAAAATAACTGGTTTTAGAGTTCTGCACTGTTGATCTTGTAGTTCCAGGACAGATTTGGGATAATTATCGTGATTTCCACTGGGTAGAACAATATTTTAGGATCAGAACAATCAAACTCAAATTACACAGGTACAACAGTTTAACAAATGTGACACATATTTTATAATTCATATCAAACTGATGAGTCCCTTTGGTCTACCCATCAAAATAATTGTCAGAGGTAAATAGGCACTCATTTTCCATGTGAATTTTTCCATGTTGCTGCTGGTAAACCGTTTCTAAGGGTATAATAGCAATAGCTGCCCCTGAAAGCCTCGAGCCCCAAATGATCAGTTAAATGGTTCTTGTGCACAACTCGTGTTTATGGGTGCCAGTTCAGATACATAGAAACAGCCTTTGCCAATGCAGCTTTAGCCAGTAAGAATAGCTAATATTGATACTTACTGAGTGCTAATTCTGACTATACTGAATGTTTTGCATATATTATCTTATTTAATACTTCCAATAATCTGAAGATGCAGGTACTGTTATTATCCCCATTATACAGATAAAGAAACTGAATATTAGAAGGTTAAAGAGTTTGCCTAAAATACATCTAGAAAACAGTAAAGCTGAGATCTGAAGCCAGATGTATTGACCTCACGGACAATACGCTACTCACTATACAGTATTACCACGTGGCTTGCAATAGTCTAGAAGACAAATGACTTTTAAGTTGCTCTGATAAATACCCTTTATGTGGAAAATGATGGGTGTGCAGACTGAGTAGTGTGTATGATGGTGGTGGAGGTTAGAGGTGCGGGGACCATTAATTTTTATTGACTTTAGTTAATTGCTTTTAATTCGAATCTTTCAACGATTTTGGCCAACTGCACGTTGTGCCTGTCTGGGTCTGCAGTATTACTGACAGCAGAGATGTGGGTACCAGGCTAAGTAGGCATCCTTCCTCCAGAACCTTCACTGGCAGACACGAGCATGCATCATCCATCCCGGGTCTGAACAGCAAGTTCAGAAGCCATCTCATTTAAATTTCTGATCTGCAGTGTTGTATGAGATACTGTGAAGAACCCCGTGCTTTAGGATCTGTGGAATATCCACACATTTCCCAGCCTAAATCTAAAGCAATGGTGCTGATAATTTATATGAACGCATCTCCCCTTTCTCCATGTGGTTAAAGATAGTGAAATAGAGAACCACGCTCTCCGAGAATGTGACAGGCCAATTTACGATTCTAATTCTCCGTTTGGTCATCTAAAATATACTATTTCAGCAGCTTTCTGCCTTTAACAGGTATTTCTTGAAAGCAATTCCTACTTGCATGACTGTTTTGTAAATGTTTGGCTTGAAAGAAAAGAAAATGTGTCCTTCAAACGTGTGTTTCTTTCAGGGCTGCTTCTGTATGTGAATTTCTCCGTGGTGACTACCCAGTGTTTTCTGTTATCATCTTCTCAGCGTTCAATTCATTACCCCTGTTCATTATTCAATTTGTTGGGCTTTGAGCACCTGAATAATTGAAAGCTTTGCAAGTATTATAAATTATAGTGTCCACGTTCATAATCCCCATTTTAGAGTTTATAGCTTCACTGTAAAAATTCACTGTGTTGGAACCTTACATACAAGGTCTTATACTGAAAACAAATTAATTTATAAATATATTTTTTTCTTCCCTAAACTCAATATTTATCAAATCTTACATTTTTCCAGTTAGGACTTTTAGGGCTTTTACTGCCATAGCAAGACCAATGAAAAAGAATGTTTTACATGTTCATTCATTCATTTTTGTAACAAATATTTATGGAGTGACTATACCTATACCTTTGACAGTGTGAGGCTGGGGCTAGGTCAGCCTATTCTCTTTGAGAAGAAAGAGATAGAAAGCAGGCTTTACAGCCCTTTAAGTTATGGCCTCCACCTCCTGATGGCACTCCAAAATCAAAACAAAACAAAACAAAAACCCAAACCAAATCCTCAGCAGCCCTTCCTCTGTAGTCTCTGCCCCTGGGTTCTTCCTGGTCCACCTAGGGCCCTGAGGACTGGAAGATTCTGTAGCCTCCTTGAGGCAGGTAGCCCAGTTCTTTGCTCTGCAAATAAATATGGGAATAAATTTTTTCAGTAAGAGTAAGAAGGAAAGAGGAGAAGATGAGTGAAGTTTAAGAGACTGATGACCCAGCTAGTAAGTGCCTGAGCTGGAAGGCAGGCTGCAGACTCAAGTCTTGTGGATGCGAATCTAGTGTGGTGGGTGTTTTTGTTTGTTTGTTTGTTTTTTTGCGGTAGGCGGGCCTCTCACCGCTGTGGCCTCTCCCACTGCGGAGCACAGGCTCCGGACGCGCAGGCTCAGCGGCCATGGCTCACGGGCCCAGCCGCTCCGCGGCACGTGGGATCCTCCCGGACAGGGGCACGAACCCGTGTCCCCTGCATCGGCAGGCGGACTCTCAACCACTGCGCCACCAGGGAAGCCCTAGTGTGGTTTTTAATTTCATCAGCACTGCCTCTGCATCGCTGGATTGGTTGATTGATTGGCTTTATCATAATAAAAATTGCTTTAGTGGTTTTTTTTTTCTGCATAATTATACCAGCAATCCCCACCCTTCTCTTTGTAAAAGCTGAAACAATGGATCAAGGTAGAAAGTTGAAAGTGAAAATCACCTGGAAACAAATTTGATCGGCATTAGTTCAACAAGTATTTCTGAAGCACATATTCTGTACCACTTGGGCCTTGGTAAATAGGGATAACTGCCCTTAGTTAACATAAAATTGGTGAAAGATACAAAAAATAGGCAAGAAAGCAAATGAATGTATATTATTTTTATGACGGCTGAGAGCAGAGAATCATGATGGCAAATCAACAGGGAAGGTACTACTTACGTCAAGCTATTAGAAATGATCTCTCCTGGGAAGCGGTATTGCAGAGTATGGCCTTCCAAACTGTATTCTATGGCTCTGTTTATGCATTTTTATTTTTGACAAAAACAAGATCATATACGCATATTGTTTTGCAGCTTGCCTTTTCAATATAACCGTGTTAATCTTCCATGTAAATAAGTATAGATTGAGTGTATTATATTGTATGAATATATCATAATTTAAGAAAATCAATCCTCTATTGATGAATATTGATTTTTTTTTTTTTTTTGCTTTCATGTGCATTGCAAGGATGGACTTGCTTTAAAATATCCCTTGGGGCGTATTTACCATTATTTCTTAGCATAAATATATAGGAACAGAATTTCTGAGTCAAAGAGTATACACACTAAAAGTTTTGATACATGTTGTCAAAATACTATATGAAAACTTGTACCAATATATGCTCCCTGGAGCATCATGTTCAAATAGGAGACAGAAGAGAAGAATGATTTGAGAGGGCAGCTTTGGAGTTAGATTGCCTGGGTACAAGTCTCAGGTCCTGCACATGTGAACTGTGTCTGACTTTCGACAAGTTGTGACACCCACCCAATATCTCAGTTTTCTCATCTAGAGTGTGGGCATAACTTATGGGATTTTTGTGAAGATTAAATGCGATGACTCATGTTCATCATTTAACAAAGTACATGGCACATAATAAACGCTCAATAAAAATATGAGGTATTACCATTATTTACCCTGTGCGCTTGTGAGTACTGGCTATTATCATTTTTATAAATTTTTAACATTTTAATTATAAAAATTATAATTATACCATGCTTATGGTAAAGAATGTCTCCAACCACATGGAAGGATATTGACATAATCACTCCTCCTCCAGCTGCTATTCCACTTCCCAGAGATAACCACTTAAAACTTTTTAAATTGCCACTATGACTGAGTTAAATGCCTACATCTGACAGTCACAAATGTCGATTTTAGACAAAATCTCCAGATAGACCACCGTAAAAGAGGATTTCACTCCTCTCCTATGTCTACCTGATTTTTGTCAGTTTATTTTCCAGTTCTTTGATTTCCCAGTTCATCTAAAAATAGTATTTCAAATGGAGTGCAACATTTACACTTCTGTATTCATATTTGCCTCCATAAAATCCACTAAATTCGATAAACCTGTTACTGCAGTGGAGCGTCTAGCAATTGTAGTCTATAGCCAGTCTGGTTTGGTTGGACAGTCCTGGTTTACGTATTTTGTTCCAGTATAGTTTTTAATAGCGCCCGTGTTTGCTTTTAAAACTACGTTACTTGTATGATAACTTAGGTGTTCGCCCAATTAATAGAAAGAATTTGAGCAGCCTTTTGGGATTGCTGGCAGAAGGAGGTGTTTGATGGCTTCCTGGCCACTGTGTCGTCATATTTTACTGAGTGGCTAGAGAGAGTATGTTGCCTTTGCTTTTTAAAGTTTCATATCTATTCTTGTGGGCTCTGGGGTTCATGTCCCTTTGCCATGTTTGATTTAAATGGTGCCCCTCATGTCAACATATCATTTCTATTCAGGGCACTGTTTTCCTTAACAATTTTGAGATGGCAAAGAGAAAAAGAATCTGATTAGGATATTTATCCCACGGTAGATTAACTACTACCTTGTTAATGTTATTTTCTTATTCCTTTAAAAACTATTTCAGATTTACAGAAAGGTGAAGAGAATGATAACAATTTAAAAATCTCACGTTCTCAACATCCAGCTTAAAAAGTAAAACATTACCAATACATTTGGCTTCCCCAGTGTTCCGTGTTCCTGTGTACTCTTCTTGACTGCAATATCCTTTTCTTACCCCAAGGCAACCACTCCACTGAATGTAATGTTTCTCATTTCCATGCATTTAAAAACATAATTTCAATGTGTAGTGTATAATAAAATAGACAGTATTGCTTTCATGCTTTAAAACTTTATATAAATGATGTACAATTTAGTTTTTTTTTCCCCCCTCAACATCCTATTTGGGAGAGTCTCCTTGGTAACCTGTATAGGGATAGTTGATACTTTTTCCTTAGTCTACAATATTGCCTCCTATGAATATACCACTACTTACCCATTCTACTTTCCTTTGTTCTTACAAACTGTGTTCTGCAGCTTGTCATTGAATATTCTTGACCAAAAGTGTAAAAAACAGATTGCCATCCAAGTGGTTGTAACCATTCGTATTCCCAGCAGCAGTGAAGAAAAGATTTAAGACCATTGTAAAACTATTTATCTAAAATAAATAGATAAATCAGGCAACCAACTAAATATTATACATCTATTGTAAATAAGGTGCTTGTCCTAGACGTTGAAGATAGATACAAAGACATACAAGAGAGTCTGAGTAGAATATATATGCACAGTGAAATTCTTTGCAGACAAATGCCTACTACACGCCATGTACCGCCCTAGGCAGTAGGAATACCAAAGTGATCAGGAAGGTAAGATTTGGTCAGAAAGGTAAGAACAGAGGTGGAGAGGAATCAGACAACATCTCAGGAAGAAATGCTGCGAGTGACCTGAATATCCCCTTTATTCTCCTTCCTTCTGAACCTTCTGTACAGTGGAGGTTATATACCACATTGCTGAATTTTCCAATTTGCTAAGGAAGACAACTCAGAAATGAAAATATTTCGTAAATGTTAATAGACGGCTTGATGATGCAAAGATTTTATTATTGCTGGTAAATTCCAATACCTGAGGCAAAATATATACTTAAGTAAATAGGCTTTTCACAATTCTAAACGCACTTGAGAAAATTACAGCTTTCTGTGTATAGACTTTGGTTTGCTCGAGAACAAGAATTGTTATAAGAAGATATAAAAGCTACTTATTTTTTATGGGATTTCTGCATAAATCTTATATCTATAACATGATCTAGTGACATAAATTTTAGCAGCTTGTTTCTGTTTCACCTGCTGTGGAACCAGTGCTGTCCTACAGCAATATCCAGGGGTGGAATCGAGCTATTTGCTGTTGTCATAAATAAGTAAGGATGTCATGACTGTTTTCATTTGACTGAGCAGTAAAGGAGTTAATTATACTGTGTGTCTTTGTTTTTGATCTGTGTTTCCAAAGTCATCTAAGCTTTGGGGAGTTCTCCTATTTTAACTCTTCCCTTTTCTGATTGGATTTCATAGGCTTTGGGATTTCCCAGCTATCGATTACTACTCTCTTTTAATTTCCACTTTTCATTCACAACTGTGCAGATTGTGTTTCATATGGACTCTCCTTCAAAGAAATAAGAGAACTGGCATTATTTTGTACTTGATATGTAACTTTTTTTTTTTTTTTTGCGATACGCGGGCCTCTCCCTGTTGTGGCCTCTCCCGTTGCGGAGCACAGGCTCCGGACGCTCAGGCCCAGCGGCCATGGCTCACGGGCCCAGCCGCTCCGCGGCATGTGGGATCTTCCCAGAACGGGGGCACGAACCCGCGTCCCCTGCATCGGCAGGGGGACTCTCAACCACTGCGCCCCCAGGGAAGCCTGATATGTAACTTTTTTTTTTTTTTTGCGATCCGCGGGCCTCTCACGGTTGTGGCCTCTCCCGTTGCGGAGCACAGGCTCCGGACGCTCAGGCCCAGCGGCCATGGCTCACGGGCCCAGCCGCTCCGCGGCATGTGGGATCTTCCCAGAACGGGGGCACGAACCCGCGTCCCCTGCATCGGCAGGGGGACTCTCAACCACTGCGCCCCCAGGGAAGCCTGATATGTAACTTTTTTTTTTTTTTTGCGATCCGCGGGCCTCTCACGGTTGTGGCCTCTCCCGTTGCGGAGCACAGGCTCCGGACGCTCAGGCCCAGCGGCCATGGCTCACGGGCCCAGCCGCTCCGCGGCATGTGGGATCTTCCCAGAACGGGGGCACGAACCCGCGTCCCCTGCATCGGCAGGGGGACTCTCAACCACTGCGCCCCCAGGGAAGCCTGATATGTAACTTTTTTTTTTTTTTTGCGATCCGCGGGCCTCTCACGGTTGTGGCCTCTCCCGTTGCGGAGCACAGGCTCCGGACGCTCAGGCCCAGCGGCCATGGCTCACGGGCCCAGCCGCTCCGCGGCATGTGGGATCTTCCCAGAACGGGGGCACGAACCCGCGTCCCCTGCATCGGCAGGTGGACTCTCAACCACTGCGCCACCAGGGAAGCCTGATATGTAACTTTTAATTTGAGCATTTTATACAAGTTATCTCTGGAGAAGGACGGATTTTAGCCTAATTTTCTAGTTGAGACAGAGACTCAAGAGAAATAAGTAACTTCTGAAGTGTGAGCTAGCAAGCAGCGAGATAGGGATGGATTTAGAAGTTTCTTGAGTATTTTTGCTGAGATTAGGAATCATTGTTGAAATGAAAAAGGATTTCTATGATTTTTTCTGCCAGGCTATTACTTATCAAGTTGAGAGAGACAAAGTAGATAAATACACACATACATAGAAATATGTAAATAGTTGGAGAACTCAGATTAATTTTTCATCTTTATTGATATTATTTATCTTAACTACATAATCTGAAATACTTGGATTACTTAATCACTGTAGATACTTTAGCTTTAATTAATTATCCTTTTAATTTTTTGTTTATTTATATATTCTCTCATTTAATTGGCAACTGAGCTCCCAAAGAAGAAAACTGAGGGGAAAATTATATTCACATTTTATTCAATACATATAACAATACATATTAAAATATTTAAAAATAAGGAGATTTTAAATTTTTTGCTTTTATAAATTGCTGGACAGTTTAGATATCAGATACCTAGGAAAGCAGCACATGCTATTCTCATTTATACATACACGCATGTATACATACATAATATACATTGAAATAATAAAATGAATTTCTAATTTTATGGTTTAATTTTATTTAAACTGTGAGCTTGCTTTTTAATAGATCTAACTCTTCTTTGGTAATGTTCCCTCGGTAATGAACAGCTTCATACAATAGCTTTCTGATCCATCTTATAAGTTTGAATTTGTTTTCCAAATGATTTAAACAATCTCTAGCTGCTTATTTTTAGTTAAATTAAAAGTAAAGAAATCCTGACATAAAATTATTTTATCTTGTCTTTTGTCTCCTGCACAAATGACTTTTACTATTAATCATGGTATTTCTATGATCGCCATCATTTTTTTTTTCTTTTTTTGCCACAGGGCATGCAGGATCTTAGTTCAATCCCTGACCAGAGATCAAACCTGTGCCCCCCGTAGTGGAAGCATGCAGTCTTAACCACTGGACCACCAGGGAGGTCCCTTACCATCATTTTTATGAAAAACTTATGAGTCAGTTATTTTTAACATGAAAAGAAGTAGGTTAAATGACAGAGAAATACACTAAAAATGGTGCTGAGAGTCATGGAAGGATTTTTGTTGAAATGCAGGTGAGAAGTTGAGTAGGAATCAACTATGAGGCATAAAAAGATGTTTTAATTTTTGGCCTGAGATTTTCCATAAGGAATTCATATAATTCTTCTTGTTGGCAGGAGTGTGGAGAGGTTGGGATAGGATTAGTTGTCAAGGATTTTCTACAGACCTGCAGAGGGTAAATTTTCTGTCTCTGGGTATTGAGGTATAACCCCAACAGAATTCTTTTATCTTTTAGGGTTTGGGTAGGAATTTTTGTTGGTGACTTTTTAAGTTTAACCCTGGCCTCATCACACCTACCCAAGTACTGCTATGGCAAAATCACTTCGCAAAGTGATAGGCAAGTAACTTGGGAGAGATTCAAAGAAAACCTTCTGATATTAAAAAAAGAAAAAGGTGGGAGGGCAGGTTAAATCTGCATTTTGTGCTGATTGAATGGCTTGATTTTAACGCAATCACAATTAAATTGGACCTGCTGTTCAAAAGTAAAGAAAAAAATTCCACTGACCCCGACACCTCCAAAGCAACACACTCAGGCCCTTTAGTGGCTAAGTTTCAGTCTCAGCTTTCTCTGTGCCCTAATGTGGAGAAGAGGTGTGTGTGTCTCTTGTCTTTAACAATCATGGGATTCAACATAAGTCGCTGTGAAGTTTGACACATCTTTGGAATGTAGAAAAAAAACGTACAAACTAGAATCCCAGCTTGTTAATTTTCTGAGTTGTTTAGGAAGCGACTTACAAGGGAAATAAATTTTCTTCATGGGTTTTATGAATGCTACCAAAATTCCATACTTAAAAGTGAATGTAACTGAGCAACATGCTCTTCCTAAGGAAGGTCAAATGTTCTTCCCTTTGAAATCTTTCAGGCTCCCAAACCAGTTTGCATATTGAGTTTCCCAGAACTCTTTTAACTACCTGGAGCGGTTGAGCATGAAGAACACCGTTCTCAATGTCTTTAGCTACAAATTGGTAAGCAAATAGTTTCCAGAGGCCCGGTGAGGAGGGGCACACCCCTTCCATCCAGTCTGTTTATTACTGAGGAAGTTCTGATCAAGTTTATGGTGTTAAAGACTCCAACATATCAACTCTATTGAAGAGCAGGACAAGCCATTGTAAATATGAACCATCAAAGCATTAGCCATTTCAATGAAATGAAGCAAATCAATTGTTTTTTAGAAAGGTGCCTTTCAGATCTCCTCTCTCAGGTTCTGAGTTGCTGTATCAAGTTCACATTGAAACAACTTGTGCTAATGGGATTTTAGCTCAGGATCTTGGAAGGTCAGTGACTTGGCCAATAAACCATGATTTCCTGAATCTGTGGCAAAACAATCACCTCGCTGCTTTAAAACCATTGAAAACAATTCAGGGACATATTAGCATTAGGACAAAAATGAAATAGCTAAAATAATTGCAGTTACTTGGGTTGTGAATTTGCTTCTATCAGTCAGCTGCCTTTTATTTAATATGGCATTAATTGGTTTTTTTCCCCTAAATGTGTTACAGTTTATTAAAATTGGTATATGTATCAGATGCATGTAGACAAAGAGATATTATCTTTTGAAATCAAAACATCTTTGGCTAATCTTTTGGAATTCTGTGTTCTGGAAAATAATTTCAGCTGCAAAGAGGATGCTGAATGTAATTTTTATATAAACCAGTAAGGTAGTCATTACTGTATCATAGTCTGATTATTTCTTTTAACACATGAATTGAGCGCCTTGTATGCAGCAAACACTGAACTAGATATTCTCACATGCTCTCTCATTGACTGTGAATATCATCAGCCTTTGTACACTGTGGGCTTCTAATGATCAGGGATCTTGTTTCATAAATCTTTGCTTATCCTTAGGACCTAGCAACGTGCCTGGGATATGGTCCTCAAAATCTTTGTGTTAGATAGACATAAATATACATACTTAGCTTTAAAAAAAATTAACTTCTGGCTGAGAATTTGAATTCAAAATATTTAACCCTTTGGAGAAAGCAAAAACAGTTACATTATGGAATTTTTTTCCCCATGTGGTCATACCAAAATTCTGTAGTGTTTTAGAAGTAAATGCTATGTTTAAATTGAGAATGGACTGAAATGAAGGGAGCATGTTTTGCCAAAACATTCTATTGTTACTTAAAAAGTTATTCAGTATTAAAAATTAACCAGCATTTAGGTAGAAGGTTGGGATATTTATTTGAAGTGAGCTATATATTAACTAGAACTAGATCATGAGAAACAGAACACTTTACCCGTAGTAGAAGAATTCATTCTCTTTAAATTGGTTAGGTATTCGTTTTGTGTACAATCTACCGATAAAGATAGGTATGTAGGTAAGTAGGTAGATAGATGTATAGACAGATAGATGCATACGTACATACACAGACAAATAGAATTTTTTTTTTCATTAGGAGCCAAACACTAGGCTAGCTACTGCAAAGCATAGGGTAGAATTTGAAGAAGACAAACTTTCTGCCACCAGTGCATTCACAATCTTCTTTATTTGGAAATGGACAGTAGACATAATTTTTTTTAAATTTATCGGCCGCACCACGTGGCATGTGGGATGTGGGATCTTAGTTCCCTGACCAGGGATGGAATCTGCATCCCCTGCATTGGAAGTGCAGAGTCTTAACCACTAGACCACTAGGGAAGTCCCTGTAAACATAATTTTAATACAAGTCAAGTAGATGACTTGCACTTTTTTTTTTTTTTTTTTTTTTTTGCAGTCCCGGTCTTTTATTTTCTTTACAGCCATCATGCTATGAATTCATAGGGAATGGGCCCCATCCAACAGTTCAGGCTCCTTTCCATTGGTTCTCACGAAGCGTGCTTCTCTGGGTGGAGCAGGCTGGAGCTTCAGCTGAACCCGAGTACCCTTCTCTTTGGCTTCCTTCTTTTTCTGATCATTTTCCTTCACACGTTACGGGAAGCTGTCTCAGCTCTTAGAGTGCTTAATATGCTCAATATGCACATTAGTCTTGGCAAGAATTTTGCCAGGTATGTTCGTGGCTAAATGGTGGTAAAGATGGGAAGCAGAAGAAATGGAGGGATTTGAGAAGGTAGTTATGAAAGAAAGAGGTTCAAGAAGGATTTCCAGATTTCTGAGATGGGCAATTAAGAGGAGATGGAGGGCTTCCCCGGTGGCGCAGTGGTTGAGAGTCCACCTGCCGATGCAGGGGACACGGGTTCGTGCCCCGGTCCGGGAAGATCCCACATGCCGCGGAGCGGCTGGGCCCAGTGACCCATGGCCGCTGAGCCTGCGCTTCCGGAGCCTGTGCTCCGCAACGGGAGAGGCCACAACAGTGAGGGGCCCACGGACCACAAAAAAAAAAAAAAAAAAAAAAGAGGGGATGGAGTTGTAGTCCACAGATATAGTAACAAAGAGAAAGAACTTTTTTAGTAGGGAGGAAAGGAGTACAAAAAATGGATTAATTAAATTTTGGATCTTTGACTTTAAAAAGTCTCTGAGACATTCAAGTACAAATATTCCGTAGTTAGTAGATTAAAATCAAAATTTGGAATAGAGAGGGAGATTGGAAGTCACCTGGCATTCTCTCAATCCTGACTGTACTAGTTCAGCTCCAGAATGTTTTGTGAAACTTAAGTCATCCAGGAAGTCTGTATTTTTTAAAAATTGTTTTCCCCAAAATCTTTATCTATTTAGTGTCTGTGTTTTAGAAAACAGCTTTCTTAGTGTAGAGTGATCTGCAATTTTTTAAGATATTGCTTTATTTAAAAAAAAAATTATAGTGGCTCAGAGCAGGAAATGTAATCTGCAACTTCTGAGTTGGTATTCTAGCTTTCCTGCTTCCTAGCCGTGTGATCACGGGCAACACATTTCATCTCTCTGAATCTTTCCTTACCTGTAAAGTGAAGATATCGTTGCTGAATGAAAGCACTGTCATGAGGATTAGATGATATATAAAATGGCTGGCAGAAGAGGTGATGTTTCAGTAACTTAAAAATGGCTATATTAATGTTAATAGGATAAATATTGTTGACTGGTAGTACACAGACGGTATAATTGGCCCTTCTACTAAATTTCTCTCGTTTATTGCTCACAAAAACCCTGGGATATTATAATTCCCATTTGATAGAAAGATAAAAACTCAAGAGGTCAATAGTCAAAAAGCTGCAGAGTCAAGATTTGAAGCCAGATTTTTTAAATCTTATTTCTAGCATTTTACTTGCTCCCTTAGTGCTTCAGAGGTTATGGATTAAAAATTCTTGTCTGTTTCCCAAGAGCCTTCAGTTTTGCACCATATAGAAGGATGCTCTGTAAGTACAGATGAGCAGATTCAGGACAAGGCAGAATATTTATTGAGCTCTATTATGTGCCAGACACCATAGCATGTAGTGAGAATACAAATAGTTCTTGCTTTGCTATTGATATCTTGGCACAACAAGCATTTTTACAGATAACTGTAATGCAGTGTGTGGTCTGTGCTCAACTAGATGTGGGCGGCGAAGGGAAACAGCACAACGAGGAGGGAACAATTTAGTTTTGTCGTAAGTTTGGGATGAGAGTGAGATAAAGTCCCCCCAGAATCCTCAGAGAAGGTGAAATCTGAACTGAGCCTATTTTGGAGAAGTTTATGCAATATAAAAATAATTCTTGATCTGTGTCTCTATTAAATTTGGAAGGCCATAGTTGACGCGAGACATCTCTTTCTCACAGTTTCTTATCCAACACTAGAAATAACACTATATCTGAGAGCTTATAGTAATTGGTGAATTGTATTTTAGTGGTATTACTAAAATTGTATGTTAGTAATTGTATTTTAGAAAAATGATCTGACCACTTTAGAAGACCTAGATTTTTATAAATTCTGATTTAGTAAGTACAAAATATATATATGTTTTAAAATACTTTATTTGTTTATTTATTTTGGCCGTGTTGCGCAGCATGTGGGATCTTAGCTTCTTACCAGGGATAGATCCCGCACCCCCTGCAGTGCAAGCGTGGAGTCTTAACCACTGGACCGCCAGGGAAGTCCTAATAAGTACAAGATATTTTGAAAAATTAAATAACTACCCTGATGGCATGAATTCAAATTCCAGAACTGTTTCTGGAATACTTCAGATACGTCATCTTAGGAGGTTACTTTACTTTTCCGTTGTTCAGTTTTCTTATTCATAAAATAAGGTTGTTGGAAAAATCAAGTATTAGGAAGAGATGGTATAATAGTAAAAGCTTGGGCTCCCGAGTAAATCTGCCTGAGTCTGAGTCCTAAACCTATTGTATGCTAGCCGTGTGACTTTAAGCAACTTACCTAACTTCTCTGTGCTTCAGTTTCCTCATTTGTAAAATGAGGATTATGATAACCTCCTTCAATTGTGCTAGTACAATTTACTGAGTAGTTTGCCATTTCCTAATTTGAAATACCATCTTTATTATATATTAAATTCTTACATAAGGTAGATAAATAGGGGGGTTTCGAATGCATTCATTGTTCAGTCTCTGTAACATCCAACTAGTATATTTTGTTAATTGCTTTAGCTTTATAAGACATAATCTTGAATACATAAAAATCAATTCTCCCCCCATCATTCTCTATCTCTATACACACACACACACACACACACACACACACACACGTGTGCACACATGAGCATGCACACACAGAGGTTTTGCTAGCTCATTCTTCCTCGTGGTAAACTTAAAATCATTTTGTAAAGATGCAAAATAAAATCTTGTTGAAGTTTATAGAAATTGTATCAACCCACAGATTAATTCAAGAAATACTATTAGATCTCACTAGCTAGAAATAAGTCAATTATTTTCTAATCTTCTTTCATATCCCATAGGAAATTTTTGTGCTTTTCTTCACAAAAGCTTGTATCTTGCTTGTTGTATTAATTTCTGATGCTTTTATATATATTTGTTGTTAACGTGAATGGAAGAATAATTTTTCCATTGTTCTTCTGATTAGTGCTCTTCTCTGGAAATGTTACCGATTTTGATATTTATTTTGCAACTAGTCAACTTTCTGAATTCTCTTGTTATATCTAATAGTCTTTTAGTGGAGCTTATCTTATGATCAACTGGATTTTTCATTACAACTTCTTAAAAAAAGATCTGAAATTATGTTTTATCATAGATTGTTGCCTTAAATGTTGTTAAATTCCTCCGGTATATATAGGTTTAAAAAATAAAGGCAAAGAAATATCTTACTCTAGAAAGCTTCAGAAATTTATATTAAAGTGTTGAATGAAACAATTTATAGTTAGCAAATTCAGTAGAAAATTTAATTCTACTCTTTCTTATAATTGAATATTTCACACTCAATAATGCATTTTTTCTAAATTCTGGAATATTATACTTCTTTACCTTCCATGTTTTATTCCTTATAACTCCTTAAAATATAGGGAAATTAAAAGTCCACTGAATGGTGTCCATTATCACCTACTCCTGTAAGATCAGCTAGAGACAGCGAGCGGCTGCAGTACTTGTCAAGTTTGATCGCTTTGAAGTCTGAGCACAGGATTCATTTAATGGCACTCTCTTATTTGTACCAAGAAATAATGCTGACCTAGGAAACAATTTGTTTTGAAACAGGTTAATGGCAGGAACGTTAAATTTGGTCCCTGAAAGTCTGAAAAAAAAATCCATAAGTAGAAAGGAAAATTCATTTAAACTGAAAATATAACATTTTTATTAGCTAAGAGAAAAAAGCGAGCATCATTTTCCTATATTATTGGTACAGACATTCTAAACATTACTTCGCTAGCAAACTAAATTGGAATTTCTGGCATAGTTCTCTTTGGAAAACTTTCTTACTTGGGGATTGTATTAAACCAAATTATGACTGAACACTAACAAAAATTACAAATAATGTTTATTTTTGTAGACTTTGACTATAAGGTGTCAGTGAAGCATCCACTGAGTATCTAAGTCCTAACATTTTAAGATTTCGGATTGTGTACTTAAGTGGCTAAGCCAGACAATCTTTTATTTACATACATAGAAGGAGAAGGGCTACAGTGTTTCTGCCGGTAGGTTCCAAAGAACTGAGTAAACTTTCATTATGTGAAGAAAGGAGAAGGCAGGAAAGATTTTGAATGCCAAAGCTGCCATGAAGAAAGAAAAGACAGGCTAAAGGAATAGATAGAAAAAGTCGTAGGAGGTATTGGAAAAGACTTCTGATATTTTTAAATTTTTATTGAAATATAGTTGATTTATATGTTGTGAAGACTTCTGCTATTGATGTCATCAGAAAGTCATTTCGTCACTAAAGCACAAAAAAACACATAGGAATTACATTAGCTGAAGTAACAGAATTTTATTTACAAAGGTACTTACTTGGCTTTTATATTTTGTTAAACCTTCAAAATCATAGTATCATAAAATATCAACTTAGCAAGTTCTTATATGAAGTGAACAGGTATTTTTTAGATTGTAAATATATTTGATAATGGACTGCATAAGAAATCAATTGTAAGACAACATAAAATTAAACAAATCTCACGCAATAAGCTCTGTTATTCCACCAGAGAAAAGCCTAGTTTATTGTTATATTTGGCCTGATATATCCTATTTGAATTGTGGTCTCCAACACTGGACAATAAGTAGTTTGAGGACACCTATATATTCAGTTACCTAGCATAGTATTTTATATATAATAGGCACTGAATAAATATTTTTGATTCAGAGAATGATACTCCCACTGGATACTTCCAAGATCTTAGACATTTTAAAATTAAAAATCTAGTTTGCAGCTTAAATCACATGAGTTGAGGCCAATATTGTCTAAATTCTTTAATCAAAAATATTTTGTTACAAATGTTACTCATTCTATAAAATTCTTTGCTAAATGATACATATGCTAGCTACTATTATTCCAAAGGCATATGCTACTTAATATTATTTCTAAGACATGAAGTTGTTTTAAAAATGTGTTTTTGAATGACAACATACTTTTGCACCTCATTATATTTAAATTATATTTAAAATGAGTATCATTTTGTAATAAAATTTAAATAAACTGGTCTGTAAAAATAAAGAAAGCCCTAAGAAAAAGGGCTTTGCAATCCTAAGATCCATTAAATATTTTGGCTTTAGACAAATCCTCCAAAACTGCAGTAGAAGTTATAAAACAAATGTTTACCGAGTGTAAATGATCTCTCAGGCTTTCACAGTCATTCTTTTTTATACGGAATAAAAGTTCTTTAAATTCTATAGTGCTTTACAATTTTCAAGTTTCACATACATGATTTCATATAATCCCATAATCACCCTTTCTTTTCTCGCCCCCCGCCCCGTGCCTATCTTGCGCCTCCCCCCTTCCCTGTCCACACCGGTAACCACTAGTTTGTTCCCTATATTATCCACACTCATTCTCGATCGCTCACTCCTCCTCAACCTTTTTATCTATTCCAAACTCAAATTATTTTGATTTCGAGGGGAGTTACTCTGCCTATTTATAGAACACATCCCTGTTGCAAAGGCAGCACTTCAGTGTTTGAGGCTGGTAGGGCTGGTGGAAGTCAACGAAACCTACAAAAATACTCATAGGCTCAGATACACTTGCAGCTATTGTCCACTAGGGATATAGGGCGATAATAGCACAGTATCTTGGATGAGTTATGAAAACTAACTCCCAGTTTTGATCTTGTTTGCTAATATGCCCTCAAGTCAGTAATTCAGCCCATCTTAAATTATTTCCTTATCTAGATGGTAGAGCTGGCAAATATAACAGGAGGAACACCTGAAAAATGACTTTTAAAAATCAAGTTACTTCTGTATCTCCAGCTGGTACTTGGATCAGTACAAATGAAATTTTAGTGGCCAGTGTAAAATGCTGAAGGTCTTTAAATTTACATCTATTCTTTTTTAAAAAGTCCCTGACTTAAAAAAAAATCTCTTCTCTCCTTTTTTCCCTGAAAGAAATATGAAAAGATGTGTCTTAGTAGTTTCAGTCTACTTGACTGTAAAAAAAAAAAAAAGACTTCGAGACTTGGCTCTTTGCCAATAAATCATTCCTCTCCATTATTGGCTACTGTCTATTTTACGATCTTTGACTAAGCCACAAGTACTGTAACAACATAAAAGCCTAATTTAGTAGAAGACGCTAATGAGAGAAATGTCTCCTACATTCTCCAGGTAATGAAGTACACTTTCAGGTAATGTTACGGTGTTTGCATTTCTTTATTTTCACGAATATCCAATCATCTTGAATGTATTAATTGAGATCCCAGAGTAGTAAATGTACAATTATCTGACATACATACCCAGCTAACAAGTATAAAATATTTGCACTAGGCGCCATCCATCAGATTTATGTTATTTCCCATGTTCATTATGATTGTAGGCTCAAATGGCAGTGGTCATTACCCTGGTGAAGATACTGGTATGCAAGCAGTTGTGTGGGAATGAAAGTTTTTAGATTCATCTGGTTGCAACATAGTATTAATAGAGAATTTAAACTATTATTTGTCACTTGAAAAAATACATGAACAATTCTTATCACTTAGAATATTAAGAAAAAGGAATGTAACAGATGAATTACTTTTATCAACAGAAGAGGGTAAGAACACGCTGTTTTCAGTTCTAGCTGAATGGTCCTTTCTACCAGGAACACCTTCCTGAACATCCCTGCTTGGCTGATGGTCCTTCTTCTGTCTTTTATAACCTATGACCCTTTGTAAACCTTGTCAAGGCTCTGATTAATTTTATGAAAATTTTCTATTTTTCTAACCCACTGGCCTATATTTATCATCTTTGTATGCCCAGTGCCTAGAAAAATACTTGATGCGTAGGTACTCAACAAATATTTATTGGACCCACCAGAGGAGTAATTTTTATGTATAATGTCTATTAAACCAAAAGTATTACTTGAAGATACATAAATTTAAATAGGCTTTTTGGAGTCTATAAAATATAAGCACCTCTAAACCATTTTCCGTCCAATTTTTTTGGCACTATATGATGAAATTTTTAAAAATACTATATTGCAGGTGTCAGTAAGCTTTTTCTATAAAGGGCCAGATAGTACATATTTTCAGATATCTGAATTTCCAGATGATCTGGCCAGATAGTCTCTATCACAACTAATCAAGTATTCTTTCTTAGCTTGAAAGCAGTCACAGAAAATACATAAATGAATGAGCATGGCTGTGTTCCAATAAAACTTTATTTTGGCATACTGAATTTGAATTTCATGTAATATTCATGTGTCCTGAAAGACTTCTCTTCTTTTTTAACCATGTAAAAATATAAAATTTGTTCCCAGCTCATGGACTGTACAAAAAAACAAGCGGTTAGGGCTTCCCTGGTGGCGCAGTGGTTGAGAGTCCGCCTGCCGATGCAGGGGACGCGGGTTCGTGGCCCGGTCCGGGAAGCGGAGCGGCATGTGGGCCCGTGAGCCATGGCCGCTGAGCCTGCGCGTCCGGAGCCTGTGCTCCACAGCGGGAGAGGCCGCAACGGTGAGAGGCCCGCGTACCGCAAAAAAACCCAAAAAAACAAAAAATAACAAGCTGTTGACCCCTGCCATATAGTATGGAATTATATATTGCTGTCATTCTCACCTAGTCCAACTAATGAATATTGGACTCTGATATCTGTGTGGAAGTTGAATTTGAGAAATCAAGACTAAAAGCAGGAGGTTATAGTAATCCTCATCAGACACGATAATTACCTGAACTTGTAGGAAGAACAAATAAGAATTTGAGCCCAGAAATATTTAGGAAGTTTATATCACTGGCCCTTTATAATCAACTCTTTGGCAAGAAAGCAAAGTTCTAACTTTGGTGTCTTTTGGATGGTGGTACCATGAAAATTGGGAACACAGGAGAAGGTGCAGTTCTGGGGAAGGATTAGGTCCATATTGGACATAATGAATTTTAGGTGCTTGAGTGGTGGCTAGATGAAATATCCAAAAGGGGACTTGAATAAACGATCTGGACCCTAAAGAGAGTTATATGTCTAAAAGTGTGAATCTGTTAGTCATTTGCGTACAAATAGTTACTGAAACCATGACAAGTGGGTAAATCTGATTGCTCAGGATAAAATATAACAAGTCAGTTATGCCTTGGGATAGATGTAGGAACACCAGTATTTAAAGGTAGGAGAAGGAAGAGGAGATCGTGAGTATGAGGAAGAAATGGCCAGAGATGGGAGGACAGCCAGCCGAATGAAGAGTTTGGATGCTGAGAAAATAGAAGGAGGTATCAAATGCCATAGAGAAATATAATAAGATGGCAACTTGGTTTTGAGAATAAGAAGGTGATTGGCATTTTAGCAGGTGCAACCTGGGGATAGAAGTCATACAGGCAGTTGGTTGATATGCATTGAGAATGTGAAATTAAAACTACACTGGAGAGGAATTTTGATGTGAAAGGAAGGTTGGACTGAAGATAGAGAGCTCTGAGGTAAAGGTCAGTTCTTTCTTTTTTGTCCGGGGGAAGCTTGACTGTGCTTATGAGTTGAGCACAATAAGCTGGAAGAGAGAGAGGAAGATGCAAGAGAGTAAGAGAGGAGGTGACTGAGGGAGCAAAATCATGGTGTTGGTAGAAGGAGGAATTAAGGGCACAGATTGGGGTTGAATAGGGGGAGATCATCTTTCCTCGAAAACTGAAAGAGAGGAAGTCAGGAATGAGCGTGGGTGGAAAGAAACCAGTAAACAGGGAGTAGCAGTTGAGAGATAATGCCTTAATTTTATGTATAAAATAGGAGACATAATTATCTCTTGAAGACTGGAAGGAGGCAGGAGGTGAAAAGAGAGTTTGAGGGTGGTGTTGAAGGTTTGAAAATATGTTGAGGGGAATGGGAGTAGATTGACCATGGACAAGAAAAAATTAGACCCCAATGTTCATAGCAGCTCTATTCACAATAGCCAAGACATGGAAGCAACCTAAGTGTCCATCGACAGATGAATGGATAAAGATGTGGTATATATAATATATATATATATATATATATATATGATGGAATATAACTTCTGTGAGTCTGCTTCTTTTTAGTATATAACTCTGTCCTAATTGGAAAAGAGCAGCTTCCTGTTGTGCACGACCTGACTCAAGTCCACCTCTCACTACTCAAAAGAATGGACATTTCTTGGATAGCAACAGCAAGTTTCCTTTATATGCAGCAATCCCAGGTTCTAAATCTAATGCTTTTGTCTTTACCTTTAGAGTAAAACGACGCCATCTTCTGGGTACACTGGTGTCTTCAGTGGGCTTATTGTTCAGAAAATAAACTGCAGGCTAGATAATGGAAGAAAGAGCAAATAAAGAAATTAGTGAAATGGGAGCTGAAATGTCACTGTAGAAGAGTGAGGGGAAACAGAGACTCCGGAAAGAGGATGGGGCCAGTGAATGGGGTGTGAGGAGGAAGGAGAGGATTGGGAGATGGTCTTTGACAGGATGACCCATCATCTTCAGCTGTAAATATAATCATCGTTGGAGTATAAATTGCCTTGCCTCACCCCACCCTGATTCTTCAAAGGCTTTTAACTGTATGAGCCTTGATTCATTTTTTAAATTTTTTTTTTTTTTTGCAGTAGGTCCTTGTTGGTTACCTATTTTATTTTATTATTATTATTATTTTTTTTTTTTGCGGTACGCGGGCCTCTCACTCTTGTGGCCTCTCCCGTTGTGGAGCACAGGCTCCATGGTTGAGAGTCCGCCTGCCGATGCAGGGGACGCGGGTTCGTGGCCCGGTCCGGGAAGCGGAGCGGCATGTGGGCCCGTGAGCCATGGCCGCTGAGCCTGCGCGTCCGGAGCCTGTGCTCCACAGCGGGAGAGGCCGCAACGGTGAGAGGCCCGCGTACCGCAAAAAAACCCAAAAAAACAAAAAATAACAAGCTGTTGACCCCTGCCATATAGTATGGAATTATATATTGCTGTCATTCTCACCTAGTCCAACTAATGAATATTGGACTCTGATATCTGTGTGGAAGTTGAATTTGAGAAATCAAGACTAAAAGCAGGAGGTTATAGTAATCCTCATCAGACACGATAATTACCTGAACTTGTAGGAAGAACAAATAAGAATTTGAGCCCAGAAATATTTAGGAAGTTTATATCACTGGCCCTTTATAATCAACTCTTTGGCAAGAAAGCAAAGTTCTAACTTTGGTGTCTTTTGGATGGTGGTACCATGAAAATTGGGAACACAGGAGAAGGTGCAGTTCTGGGGAAGGATTAGGTCCATATTGGACATAATGAATTTTAGGTGCTTGAGTGGTGGCTAGATGAAATATCCAAAAGGGGACTTGAATAAACGATCTGGACCCTAAAGAGAGTTATATGTCTAAAAGTGTGAATCTGTTAGTCATTTGCGTACAAATAGTTACTGAAACCATGACAAGTGGGTAAATCTGATTGCTCAGGATAAAATATAACAAGTCAGTTATGCCTTGGGATAGATGTAGGAACACCAGTATTTAAAGGTAGGAGAAGGAAGAGGAGATCGTGAGTATGAGGAAGAAATGGCCAGAGATGGGAGGACAGCCAGCCGAATGAAGAGTTTGGATGCTGAGAAAATAGAAGGAGGTATCAAATGCCATAGAGAAATATAATAAGATGGCAACTTGGTTTTGAGAATAAGAAGGTGATTGGCATTTTAGCAGGTGCAACCTGGGGATAGAAGTCATACAGGCAGTTGGTTGATATGCATTGAGAATGTGAAATTAAAACTACACTGGAGAGGAATTTTGATGTGAAAGGAAGGTTGGACTGAAGATAGAGAGCTCTGAGGTAAAGGTCAGTTCTTTCTTTTTTGTCCGGGGGAAGCTTGACTGTGCTTATGAGTTGAGCACAATAAGCTGGAAGAGAGAGAGGAAGATGCAAGAGAGTAAGAGAGGAGGTGACTGAGGGAGCAAAATCATGGTGTTGGTAGAAGGAGGAATTAAGGGCACAGATTGGGGTTGAATAGGGGGAGATCATCTTTCCTCGAAAACTGAAAGAGAGGAAGTCAGGAATGAGCGTGGGTGGAAAGAAACCAGTAAACAGGGAGTAGCAGTTGAGAGATAATGCCTTAATTTTATGTATAAAATAGGAGACATAATTATCTCTTGAAGACTGGAAGGAGGCAGGAGGTGAAAAGAGAGTTTGAGGGTGGTGTTGAAGGTTTGAAAATATGTTGAGGGGAATGGGAGTAGATTGACCATGGACAAGAAAAAATTAGACCCCAATGTTCATAGCAGCTCTATTCACAATAGCCAAGACATGGAAGCAACCTAAGTGTCCATCGACAGATGAATAGATAAAGATGTGGTATATATAATATATATATATATATATATATATATGATGGAATATAACTTCTGTGAGTCTGCTTCTTTTTAGTATATAACTCTGTCCTAATTGGAAAAGAGCAGCTTCCTGTTGTGCACGACCTGACTCAAGTCCACCTCTCACTACTCAAAAGAATGGACATTTCTTGGATAGCAACAGCAAGTTTCCTTTATATGCAGCAATCCCAGGTTCTAAATCTAATGCTTTTGTCTTTACCTTTAGAGTAAAACGACGCCATCTTCTGGGTACACTGGTGTCTTCAGTGGGCTTATTGTTCAGAAAATAAACTGCAGGCTAGATAATGGAAGAAAGAGCAAATAAAGAAATTAGTGAAATGGGAGCTGAAATGTCACTGTAGAAGAGTGAGGGGAAACAGAGACTCCGGAAAGAGGATGGGGCCAGTGAATGGGGTGTGAGGAGGAAGGAGAGGATTGGGAGATGGTCTTTGACAGGATGACCCATCATCTTCAGCTGTAAATATAATCATCGTTGGAGTATAAATTGCCTTGCCTCACCCCACCCTGATTCTTCAAAGGCTTTTAACTGTATGAGCCTTGATTCATTTTTTAAATTTTTTTTTTTTTTTGCAGTAGGTCCTTGTTGGTTACCTATTTTATTTTATTATTATTATTATTTTTTTTTTTTGCGGTACGCGGGCCTCTCACTCTTGTGGCCTCTCCCGTTGTGGAGCACAGGCTCCAGACGCGCAGGCTCAGTGGCCATGGCTCACGGGCCCAGCCGCTCCGTGGCATGTGGGGTCTTCCCAGACCGGGGCACGAACCCGCGGCCCCTGCATCGGCAGGCGGTCTCTCAACCACTGCGCCACCGGGGAAGCCCATGGTTACCTATTTTAAATATAGAAGTGTGTACAAGTCAATCCCAAACTCCCAATCTATCCCTATGCCTCTACCCTTCCCCATGCTAACCATAAATTCATTCCCTAAGTCTGTGAGCCTGTTTCTGTTTTGTAAATTCGTTCATTTGTATCATTTTTTTCTTAGATTTTGCATATGAGCAATATTGTATATCTGTCTTTTCATGTTTGACTTACTTCACTTAATATGATGATCTCCAGGTCCATCCATGTTGTTGCAAATGGCATTATTTCATTCTTTTTCATGGCTGAGTAATATTCCATTGTATATATGTATCACATCTCCTTTATCCATTTGTCTTTTGGTGGACTTTAGGTTGCTTTCATGCCTTGGCTATTGTAAACAGTGCTGCAATGAACATTAGGGTGTATGTATTCTTTTGAACCATGGTTTTATCCACATACATGACCAGGAGTGCGGTTGCTGGATCATATGGTAGCTCTATTTTTAGTTTTTAAAGGAATCTCCATACTGTTCTCCATAGTGGCTGTATCAATTTACATTCCCACCAACAGTGCAAGAGGGTTCCCTTTTCTCCACACCCTCTCCAGCATTTATTGTCTGTAGATTTTTT
>NW_006799689.1:979167-979810 GCF_000442215.2 Lipotes vexillifer
TTTTTTTGCGTTACACGGGCCTCTCACTGTTGTGGCCTCTCCCGTTGCGGAGCACAGGCTCCGGACGCGCAGGCTCAGTGGCCATGGCTCACGGGCCTAGCCGCTCTGCAGCATGTGGGATCCTCATGGACTGGGGCAAGAACCCGTGTCCCCTGCATCGGCAGGCGAACTCTCAACCACTGCGCCACCAGGGAAGCCCTGTTTGTAGATTTTTTGATGATGGCCAATCTGACTGGTGTGAGGTGATATCTCATTGTAGTTTTGATTTGCATTTCTCTAGTAATTAACAATGTTCAGCATCTTTTCATGTGTCTCTTGGCCATCTGTATGTCTTCTTGGGAGAAATGTCTGTTTAGGTCTTCTGCCCATTATTTGATTGGGTTGTTTGTTTTTTGGACATTGAGCCACATGAGCTGTTTGTAAATTTTGGAGACTAATCCCTTGTCAGTTGCATTGTTTGTGAATATTTTCTCCCATTCTGTGGGTTGTCTTTTAGTTTTGTTTGTGGTTTCCTTTTCTGTGCAAAAGCTTTGAGTTTAATTAGGTCCCATTTGTTTATTTTTGTTTTTATTTCCATTGCTCTGGGAGACAGATTGAAAAAGATACTGCGGCAATTTTTTTTTTTTTTTTTTTTTTTTTGCGG
>NW_006799689.1:979953-991043 GCF_000442215.2 Lipotes vexillifer
CACGAACCCGTGTCCCCTGCATCGGCAGGCAGACTCTCAACCACTGTGCCACCAGGGAAGCCCCACTGCTGCAATTTTTGTGTCAAAGAGTGTTCTGCCTATGTTTTCCTCTAAGAGTTTTATAGTATCTGGTCTCGATTCTTGATTTAACAACTGGCAACAGCATCTTCTGATGCCCCATCCTGACAGATAAGAAATATAATTCCATAACTTTCATCTTTCCTCTCTTCTGATTTTAGACTATACTTTTTGGTACTTCTATTGGTTACTCTTTCTACTTTAAGTAATAAACTCCTTTTTTTTTTTTAAATTGTGTCAGGTTTGGATAGTATTTTTTGACTTTTTATGAACGAAGGTGAGGGAAACCCTGCTCCTGCACGATCCTTCACCTCACTTTCCCATCCCCACCTCTCAACCTCTCCCGGCTTACCCTGACTTTTCTATTGTCCAACTTTATTTTATAGAAGTGTGCCTACGAAATCTTTTTCAGGTCTCTCAGGTGGTCCTTACCTTTGGTCAACTTTGGCTGAGAATAGAATTCTAGACTGAAAAGCATTTTCCTTAGAACTCAAAGTAGTTTTCCAGTGTTTTCTATCTAAATACAATATTGCTAATAAAACCTCTGTTGCTAATTCAATTCTTGTTTCTTTGTAGATAATCCACTTTTTGGTGGGTATTATGAAATTTCATAGGTGCGTGTAAATATATGTATATAAAACAATATATGTGTACCTACATATATATAGTTATCCCCCGTTAGGTATTTGATGGACATTTTCAATGTGAAAATCATGTTTTTCTTCAACTCCTGGAAAATTTTACTTACTTATTCATTTGTTATTTAGTTTTTTCTGTTCTATTTTCTGTTTTCTTTCTTGAACCTCCTTTCGAATGAGTCGCAGACTTCCTTGGTTGCTTTTCCACAGCTCTTAACTTTTTTTTTTTAAGTCTTTATTGAATTTGTTACAATATTGCTTCTGTTTTATGTGGTTTTTTTTTTTTTTTGGCCACGAGGCATGTGGGATCCCAGCTCCCTGTCCAGGGATGGAACCTGCACACACACACACACCCACCGCATTGGAAGGCGAAGTCCCAACCATTGGACCACCAGGGAAGTTCCATAGCTCTTAACTTTTATTTACATCATTTTCACCTCATCAGCTCCGAGAGCACAGATATTTTGTTGTGTTCACCGCAACATCCCCAGCCCTTGCTTGACTCCAAGCAGTTGCATGATAAATACTTGTTCCGTGCATGAGTGAATGAAAGGATTTTTCCCTCCCTTGTCTCTATGCTCTACATTCTGGAATTTTTTTTAGCCTCAACCTCCAGTTTTCTAATTGTATTTTGATTTCAGTCATCATATTTTTAATTCACAAGAGCTCATTCATTTTCTTTCAGTGGTCTTTTCTCAAAGAAGCTTGTTCTTTTATAATTCGCAGCATTGCCTCAGCTCTCTCTGAAGATGCTAATTGGAAATTTGTAAACATTTTCTTCTATTCCCTGAATTACATGTTTCCTTTAGCATCTATTTATACCGTTAGATTTCCTCAAATCATTGAGTTGCTTTGACTCTCAGTACTTTTGAATGAAGGCGTGGTTTTATAAATAGAGGGAGTTTGAGTGGATTTCCTCTGATTCTTTGTAGTTGTTTTCCCTCCAAATATGTTTTGAGAAAGATTTGGCTGAGTGCAAAGTTGCTTAGATGGTGAATGATGATAGAAATCTAAAACCAGCTGTGTACGAGAACAGAGCTTTTCAAACTTTACTGTGTACGCATATTACCTGGGGGATCCTGTTAAAATGCAGATTCTAATTCTGTAGGTCTGAGGGGAAGCCTGAGATACTGCATCTCTAAAAAGCTCCCAGATGCCTATGTTGTTGCTCTGGAGACCACACTTGGAGTAGAATGGCCCTAGCATCCTCTAGCTTCTTTCCTACATTTAAGGATTTTCTTAAAACAATTATACCCAGGTATGTAGAGGAGGATCTACTTAGGTTTTTTTTTTCCTTTTTTTTTTTTTTTTTGTTGTTGTTGTTGTTTGCGTTACGCGGGCCTCTCACTGTTGTGGGCTCTCCCGTTGCGGAGCACAGGCTCCGGATGCTCAGGCTCAGCGGCCATGGCTCACGGGCCCAGCCGCTCCGCGGTATGTGGGATCTTCCCGGACCGGGGCACGAACCCGTGTCCCCTGCATCAGCAGGCGGACTCTCAACCACTGCGCCACCAGGGAAGCCCTACTTAGTTTTAATTCATTTTAAAATGTGGGGATTATTTTAGATTATACCTGGATATATTCCACAGGAATAACGTCATGATGGTCATGGCTGAAAATATCAGCACCAGTGGGAAAACAAGGTTGTTTTAGATCAGCAAGTATGTATTATGAAGACATTTGCTCCATGGACATCAAGTTTGATCAGTCCTGTCAACAAATCCTTGTCTCTGAAGCTGGAAAACTGGTTGACAGAATCAAGGAAAGCAGCTTCTCTTATAGCAAAAACGAACAATGTCTACACTGATTTGGAAACTCACCATTTTACATAACAAGAATACAAGTAAACGCAGCATACATCTATGGAAAAATCACAGGGCAAGTGACTATAGGGTTAAAGCTGAGTTTGTGGGCAGCTAAAGTACATGCCACTTTTGAGAATAAAAATAGTGTGTACCTTATTAAAAGCCGCCTGACAGGGTCAGCAGCCTAGCCACAGAATACTTACCAAGAACAATTTCAATTTTAATAGCTTTTACTATGTATTTCATAAGCATGCCCATTGAAATTGAGTCATCAAAGCCTCCCAGTTCCTCCAAGACAGAGTTTAGCCTGAGAGCTTGGAGTAATTATCCCACTGGATGTTAGCCTGTGTAGCTATTTCAGCCTCGTTCATCATTTCAAACAGCTACATACTCTGCTTGCTAATTTCTTCTGATGGATTAGCTGCTCTCACTTGTCTATCTTTTTTTATTTCTGGGGGGTGAAATATTGCCTTCGTCCCATGTTTTAATAAGCTGAGCAGGCATGCACCACTGCACGGCTCCTGACTCCTATTTCTTTCAGCTCAAAGAATGATCTTCTGGGGGAAGAGCTGGGTGTAAATGTGAAGGTGAAAACTTGGCCATTACTACCTGCAGCCTGAAACCGGTTGCTTCCAAAAGGACTGAAAACACCGTTTGGAGCCGAGCGGGTCTGCACTGACCTGTGTATAGTACATTTTAGGCTGCTCTCCCACCACTGAATGACTGTATTACTTACCTTCTGCTTCTTTGGGGCCTGGTCATTATTCCCACCCCCAGCCCCTGTATCTCACCTCTGCTCTGCCTGTGTGCCTTCCATTAGAAACCCACAATGCACAGAACTATTCATTGCATGATATAACTTCCTCCGTTCTTCACAATAATGACCCTGTGGGAGCTTTTGAATTCCGGGGTTCAATGATTTCTTTATTCTCTGACCTCCCAGGGAGAACACACAATTTCACATGCTGGGATATCACTCCTTCTTAGGGAGGTGGTTAAAAAATAAAAAGAGCAGGGGTCCTGGTAACAAATCAACCCAGGTTTTAATCCTGTCTCTGCCACTCAGAGGCTTTGTGACCTGGAGTAAGATAGTCAACCTCTCTGAGCTTCAGTTTTCTCATCTTCATAATAGGGATAAATACATTTTTCATTCTAGGATATGGTAGCAGAAATGAACAAGTGAGGCCTCCTACCCTATAGGAGGCATCTCAGCACATGGAACTTACTACACTTCCTTTATCCTAGTAATTTAACAAATGGGCTTTTCCCCCTTGCACTTGCTGTTATTGTCGATTAGGGCTGTGACAGCTTTGCAGTGGATCCTAAAACACCAGACAGAATGAAGGCAGAAGCAGGTGAGTCCTGCTTGTGAAATTCACAAGCCTCGTCTCCCGATCACCCATCTTCACTGAGAAGGCATCTGAAGCTCTGCAGTGTGTATAGTCTAGGAGACTCCACTGAACACTCTCCCGTTATCCCATTTGGGTATCCTGACACCAGTTTGAAAGACACATATTTTCCCTGGATTGAAAACAGTTAACTGACCCTGTAACCCAAGGTAAAGAGGACAGCAGATGGACTGCTTCTTCAGGTAAAGTCTTCAAACTGACAAAGGCCATGGTAATGGGGGCTCAATCTTCCAACCTTTAGGAAAGGCCAGTCTTCCCAGGGCTGCCAATTTAAGGAAAAGCTTTACTCTCGGCCGCAGAACTATCCTGTATTTGCTGATAAATATGAGATGGATACTTGTTATCCAGCTCAGGAGGAAGTGTGAAGGACAGTAATTGGTAATTCTTAGAGACAGTGGTGCAGCTCTCAAGAGATTTTTTGGGGAATGTGATATCATTTGGAATTATATTAATAAGAGCACTACCTGGGATCAGAAACTGGGAACTGGTAGAACTTTTTTTTTTTTCTTTCAGACACATAAAGTATCCATATTCTTCATTTACACATAAATTATGTAAGTGAGTAAAATCCTCATCATTAGAGAATGACCTTGATGTTAGGACACATTGATATTGTAGGTGATATTCTTCTTTGAAATTCTGCAAATTTTTGACATTAGTCATGGTTCAGTGCCAGAATCAAGATCATTAGTGTGGAGTCAAATACATTTGTATTCACGAGGTAGTAATTAAAATGATGTTTCCAACTATTTATATATTTCATCCAATGAGATCACATATATATGTGTATTTCTTTTTCAATTTGTCATTATCTCCTTTCCCCACTTTTTGACACTGGGTAAAGTGAAATGGAGAATGTGTAACAATACCGGCAAAGAAAGGGCACAGTCCAAAGACCATATGCTAGGGAAACTCACCCAACCCATGGAGCCTTTGTTCACTTCACTGAGGAAAATTCCCATAATATGTGTTCGCTCTTTACTCTTATTTTCTTTCTCAACCTAACTATCCACCCTCCACTGATGAAACAAACAATTTCAAAACAATTTTATTATCTTAAGTGAAGAAATAAAACTCAGTGTCAGACAAAATCTTTCCAAAAGGAAGTCAACTTACTTATTCTATAGAGCCTGAATTTCATAGCAGAGAAAAATGGTTAATACATATGTTTTCCTTTATTGTGAGGCTGGTGGTTTAATAACTTAAATGAGAACCTATCAGTGGTAGAAAACTATCTCATAAAATATTGAAGCTGTGTCTCATCATCCTAACATATATGAGGTGTTGTTATAAAAGATTGAGATTTTTAAAGCAAATTTATCTGATCCTATATAACCCAATGTGTGTTATCCTTAAAAGTGGCAATTCCATCATCTCTGTCTCCTGTGACTCTTCCTCAGATGCTGCTTGACCAGCTAGCTTGAGTAAGAACCCAGTCTGGCTTTTCTGTCCAGAGAAACTGTGATTAAACACTGCTTCTCATTCCCTTTTCTCTGACCTCATTGTTAACTTTATAAGAATATGAATATATATTTTTCTTTTTACAAATAAGCCAATGGAGATAGTTTAGTATTACTAACATAATATTTATAGTCTTAAAACAAATGTACTCGTGAGTGATTAAATGTCATTACTGTTACAGACTTTACAAAACCACAGTGGTTCTCAGGCAATACAAAGTAGAGAAGGACTTGTTTGTTTGTTTGTTTAAACTGTCAAAAAGGAAACTGAGAGTCATCCTAGACTCAACTTGTGTCCTCAACTCCTGCTTTTCTTCCCACCCCACCTCTCATTTTTAGTCTACTTAATAAATGGCATTAAAAAAAAAAAAGTGGTCTCTGATTCTGAGGATGCCTACAAAAGGCAAACATCACAGACATGTGGAGTACCTGCATCCTTGACCCAAAAGGACAAGTAAGCATTAGAAGGATGCTCTTCATGTATACGTCCTGAAATGTGAAGTAAATGAGTCACATTAACTCAATACCTTATAAACTCAGTATTAAAGTCCATAAAGCTTCACTGACAAACACTAATGCTTAATATGAGGCTGAAAGATGCAAGTTCATACAAATGGTTAGAAATTAAGAAAGAAGAATAAACAGAATTGGAATGAATGACTGTACTAGTTGTTCTCTGATTCAGACATTATGGTTTGTGTTATAAATCGGTTTTATCATAAAGGAGGAAATAGGCATATTACAGAAAATCTTGAAAAGAAAGGTAAGTAAAATGTTCACTCACTGGGGAACCCAGATATAGCATAATAACTATGAGAGTTTGCAAGTTTTCTTTGAGTGTTTTATGTGCACGTATATTTGTTTTTATTCAACAATTTAAATGAAACTTTGCATACCATTCGATGACTTTGTTTTTTCATTTAAGCATTCTCCTTGTTTTTACATAATCATCCTAGTCATTGGTATAAATTAATGTGGTACACTCTTTGGAGATATGTTGCACAAGTTAGTTATCCTTTCTATTAATGGGCATTACAGTTTTTTTTTCAGTTTTTAAGATTATGAATAATTCTGTGATAAATTCCTTTGTGTATAGTTTTTCCCCCAAATTGAATATTATTTCTTAGAATAAATTTTGAGAAAGGGTGTTTCTTTCCTAAATGATAAAGCAGAGAGATTTTTAACCCATTCTAGTTGTAGAAAATCTTGAAAATACAGAAAGGTATGAAGATGAAAATAATAATTATGTACAATCCTACAAACTAGAAACATAAACACTAGTAGCATTGTAGTATGTTTACTCCAATGGTCTTTTCCCTATGTGAGTCCCCTCCCCCCATACATGGTTTGTAAAATTGAAACCTTATCGTGTATAAGAATCAAGTTCTGCTTTTCTTCATTTCACATTGAGTAATCATTTTTTCAGGTCATCACTCTCCTAAATATGATTTTTAATGGATATACCACTATTCATTAGTCATTTCCTTATTGTTGAATTTTTAGTTGTTTCCAAATTTTGCTGTTATGAATAATATGTCTTTGTATCTTTGTATGTATCTCTGATTATTTTTTTTTCTTTTAGGATAGGATACAAAAAGTCATACTGTTGGGTCAAAGGCTGTGCCTTTTTAGAAATTCATATTGCACACTTGCTTTTCAGATAGGTTATATCAAAGTACACTCTTACTGGCAGTATATGAAGATACATGTCTCATTGAACCTTCCTTAACATTTAATAATATTATCAGATTTTACTATTTTTAATTATAGAAGTGTAGAATGACAGCTCATTTTAAAAGTTTTCGCTCATTTTATTACTAGTGAAGCTTTCTTTTACCATGTACTTATTTTCCCAAATTGTTTGGCAGAATAAGGATTTTTTCAAAAAAATATACATGCCTAGTATAAGAAACCCAGTTACAAAGGTAAAAATAATTATTGCTAAAAAATGTCTCACCACTCAGATATAATAATCAGATTATATTAAGTGATCATCATTCCAGACAACCCAACACAAGTATACATTTCTTTAAAAAAAACCATTTTATAGAATTATGATTGACATATGAAACACTATATATATTCAATGTCTAAACTTGATGGTTAGACACAAGAATCCATTACCACCATCAAGGCCACAGACATATTCATCATCTCCCAAAGTTTCCTCCTGCCCTTTATGATTAGTGTGTGTGGTGTGGGGTGGTGTGTGTTGTAAGAACACTTAACATAAGATTTACCCCCTTAGATTTTAAATATAGGATGCAGCATTTTTAGCTATATAGGCTCTATGCTGTACAGTACATCTCCAGAACCCATTTATTGTGTACCTGAAACTTCATACCCTTTGACCATCACCTCCCTATTTCTCCCTCCCTTTATCCCCTCGTAACCACCAACTTACTCTCTGCTCTTATGAGTTTGACTATATTCTCTTCCACATCTTAATTGACTAAATATCATTGTCCAAAAGTGTTTGTTTGTTTTAAAGTCATAGGCAAGGGTGGCCCCAGAAATTGGAGCAATGAGGCAGCAAACACTTGGGTAACAAACCGCCACCCCTCATTCATAAACATGACTTCCCTCGTCTCCAAGATCCCCAGTTTCCTCTGTGATTGGTCCTTCTATTCTCATTCTGGAGACCTTGCCTTGAAAGCATGGGATATTCCTAAGCATGTACATTAAGCATGTAATTTACTAGGTCTAAAGCATTGTAATGTCACCCTATGAAAACTTGTCCACCTGAAACAGAGTTGTATCATTTCCCTATATCCCATCCTTTCAAAACATGGAGTAGTTCAACATATATGTTTTTCTCTGTGTTCATATTAATTTATATAATTACAATAATATCTGCCATTTGTATAGAAATTTAAAATGATTTCACTTCTGTTCTCATTTTTGATTCCTAATATACTATCATTTACATGATATCATTACATACATAATTTAAGATGGCTGAATCAATTGTCCAAGTTTCCATAAACCTACCTCTTTTGCCCTAATTTTGATCTTGTGCTACAATACATCAACCTATTTGGATTCGAAGAGTATTTATTTTCCATGTAACTTTAAGATAGATTGCAAACTCCTCACAGATTTTGTCTGCTGTGTTAGTTTTATATTGCACCTTGGACACTTTATAAAAATTTATACATAGGGCTTCATTGGTAGCTCAGTGGTTGAGAGTCCGCCTGCCGATGCAGGGGACACAGGTTCGTGCCCCGGTCCGGGAGGATCCCACGTGCCGCGGAGCGGCTGGGCCCGTGAGCCATGGCCGCTGAGCCTGTGCGTCCGGAGCAATATTGTGTTGTATTAACAGTGGTGATAGAATTGCTTCGAGTCTGATAAGACAGGGAGTTAATCAATCATTTATTGATTATGAAATATTTTCCATTTAATTCTTTAAATTTCAGAATATGGAAGAAATTAAGGCAAATATGTTGCCCTAGATTGGAAGATAATTCGTTTTCAGAATCATCTCACAATTCATAGGTATTTGGGCTGGAAATAGAAAAGAAAGGGAAGAGGAGACTGAGATTATCACTGACCTTGAAATTAAGCGAGTTTTTCCTTTTTTTCCTTTTAAGATATAACACATAATAGTGCCTAAAAAAAGCACACTAAGAATTCACGGATTTGCCCATTCTATTTACTTGCAAACTCATTCCTTTTTGTTTCAGGATTCCTGAGGTCCTTTCATTGCTACAGGTGTTAGGAATCAAACAGTGGTTTGATTCAAATGAATTCCATATAAAATATGTCATATTTGAAAACCTGAGTATTATAAGGTTTATTTTCAGAGAATTTTAATAAGTACCATAATTCAATGGTAGTTTTTCCAAGAGCTTGGCTCTTGGGTTAAGAATATAAAATTGCTGCTTAATTATTGTGAAATAAGCTTCAGAAGGCTAAGAAGAATACTATTCTGAGTATTTCCAAAAGATATTCAGTGATATGGGACTACCCTAAAAGAAAATGATGTCCATTAGCAAAGTCAAAAGGCAGGTGAGGCCTTCCCTGGTGGCGCAGTGGTTGAGAGTCCGACTGACGATGCAGGGGACGCGGGTACGTGCCCCGGTCCGGGAAGATCCCACATGCGGCGGAGCGTGAGCCCGTGAGCCCGTGAGCCCGTGAGTCACGGCCGCTGAGCCTGCGCGTCCGGAGCCTGTGCTCCGCAGCGGGAGAGGCCACAACAGTGAGAGGCCCGCGTACCGCAAAGAAAAAAAAAAAAAAAAGGCAATTTACTGTACTTTACATTTGTTTACTTAACATCGAAGCTGCTTCAGATTATCTCATATCACCAGTAATATGAAAAACAAAGCATCATATTCCATTCCGAAATCGCATGGGAGCCAGTTAAAAGAATTTCATCATATTATTTTCACTCAAACTTTCCTATCTTTAGTGAACAAGCACATATGTTTTGGAATGTACTACAAACATTCGCATAAATACCATCTTTAGCCAAGAGATCTTGATAACAGCTGGTAGGTTTTAGCTCATGTCAAATTGTTTCAAGTTAAATGTTATTTACTGATGGGGACTAGAGTAAAAAAAAGGAGACTGATATTGAGGGCACTGTGAAGAATAAAAACATAATAATATTAGGTTTAGGACTTTCATATTTTTTGGTCTTCAAGATATTTTGCCAACGCTAATTAATTAGTTTTCATAGTACCTAGGGAGCTAAATATTATCATCTCAATTTTAAATAAAATTGAAGAATAAAGGTTTAGTGGTTTCCCTTAGGCTACAGAGGGATTAGAATTTCTTTTTTACAAGGAAAATGAAAATGTTTAATAACAATGTTAAATAAGATAGAGGACATGGAAGTGCTTATTTACAACACCAGACGCATAGCAATAAACGTGTGTTGAACTTTTTAATTGTTATAGTACGGGAGAAAAGATGTTCAATATATCTGCTTCCCTTAACCTGAAATTTATATGATTTATATGATTTTTACATCTATATGTGCTTAGTTACTGATTAGAAGAACTAGAAAAATTCTTGAATGCATGAACTTGTTTATTCTTTTCTCTTTATTTTTTAATTTTCTTTATCTTTTTGGCCACTCAGCATGTGGGATCTTAGTTCCCCGACCAGGGATCGAACTGGTGCCCCCTGCATTGGCAGCGTGGGGTCCTAACCACTGCACTGCCAGGGAAGTCCCCTTTTCTCTTTAGAAAGAGTTAGCCCCTTTCTTTGAGACAAGAAGGCAGTTATGTTTTTCAACATCTCCATGAAATGAGATTATACATTATCTTTAGTACCTAATGACACCCATGTTGATAGCAAACTGTGTGGTAAATTTAATCAGGACAATAAAGAATTCAGCCCATCATTAATAGAGTTTATAGCTCTCATAATGCCACATATATGTCCTGGTTGGATTTTTTTCTTCTTAATCCAATTGGCTGAAATTCGATCTAAATTTATTAGGGATTTTAGTGTCATGGTCAAATAGTCTCATGTCAGATTGTTCTTCCGTATGTCTAACCTACATTCTTTATGATACACTACTTGATTATTAAAATATTGTTGTTTGTTCTGGTCTCTGTTGAGTATGCGCTCAGGATCAGGGCTCAGGGGATCCTGAGTGTTACACTGAAGAGCTGTCAATCTAACTGCAGAATTCAGGTACTTTTCATTCTTACCCTCCTTGGAGTTTAATAGTGTAGTGCTCTCCTGACTCTTTCC